>NW_016824893.1:5573-36337 GCF_001698545.2 Rhinopithecus bieti | reverse complement strand
TCAGATGAGTAGATTGCAAAAATTTTCTGCCATTCTGTAGGTTGTCGGGCTGTTCTTTATAGCAGCGTAAGAATGGACTAATACAGTCAATCTAGGTGCCTATCAATGGTGAATTGGATAAAGAAAATGTGGTGCATATACACTATGGAATACTATGCAGCCATAAAAAAGAATGAAATCATGTCCTTTGCAGCAACATGGATGCAACTGAAGGCCATTATCCTAAGAAAATTAACACAGGAGCAGAAAACTAATTACCTCATGCTCTCATTCACAAGTGGGAGCTAAATATTGGGTACTCATAGACATAACGATTTCAACAATAGACACTGGGGACTCCTAGAAGGGGAAGAGAAGGAGGGGAGCAAGGGTTGAAAAATTGACTATTAGGTACTACGCTCAGTACCTGGATGATAGGATCATTTGTACTCTAAACCTTAGCATCATGAAACATACCCAGTAACAAATCCCCTGAATCTAAAGTAAAAGTTGAAAAAGAAAGAAAGAAATCTACCTTTTCGACAACCTGACAGTCATTACCTCTATGGGGAGAGATAATCCAGACTTTAAATAAAGTTAATAAGATGTATAACTACGAACTGATAGTTCTAATAGTCTCAAAATTAATTTTATTTTGCTTTCAAATTAAAAATATATATTAATTAACTTTAATATTTGGGAAATAATTAAGCAAGTGTTGTAACTAGTACAGTTGCATGGAATTACTTTAGCATGTAGCTACTTTGAAGTAAGGGCATGTAAGTTAATTGTTCTAATTTATTTACTATAGTCTGCTGTATTTCTGCAAAAATTATAAAAAAGGTTTTATATCATAAAGCTAAGAACATAGATCCGGAAAAACTCACTTTCTCTAACTCCCTCAGCACAAAGTGTTTAAGTACCAGATGAAGGGAGAAGATAAAGAAACAAACAGAAGGAGAAGTGTCTACCACCTTGTTTCTAAGAGGGCTCTCTGATCCCTAGGTTGAGTGTATAGTTAAAGCCTTTCTGGTTAATATTTAAAATGGTATTTTCTAGTGAGTTTTCATAGAGTGGGATGATCAAAGAGAGCTGATCTACATGAGTCTCAACATCTTGGAGCTTACATCTACAAGGTGAGGCATTCAACCTTCATGCTTACCTGCTGTCTCTGGGTCACATAAATGATATAAGCTTAAGGTTGTTCCTGATCTTCACAGATCATGGTGTCTTAAACTCTATGTCTCTCCAGATGGGTGCTTCATCACACTTATACTGTAAATATTATTCATTTTGACACCATATTTCTTGGATGACAGCATTCTCCTTATGAAAGTGTTGTAAATTCTTCCATGGGATGTGTGCCTTAGTAGATCGCATTTTGCTTCACTGCTTGACTAAATAACCATACACACTCTAATACACACATGCACACACACACACACACACACACACATAATCAGCTAAAAAGAAAAATGCCACTTTAAAGGATCCAGATATTTGGAAATAGCTGTTTGTGAGAGGCACTTTTTCTTAGGTGGGACTGAGAGGCATCCTGTCAAATTCAGACAAGAAAGCTACTCTAACGGTATACTGTCTCCTCCCGAGTATTTGAGAAGAAAAACCAATAGCGGTGCTCCTTGGATACAAATGGATAGCCAAGTGCAATTACAGTGTGCTGCATATATAATAGACAAATAGAATGCCCTATCTTTTCCTTGGAAAATAATTAAAGAGAGGACCAAAGGGTCAATGCAAATGTCAAGTTGTTTATAAACATCATTTCTGCACCAGTGGAACCATTATTTCAACCTTCCCTGTGATAAAAGGGTTATATAGGAGAGTGAAATTATAACCAGTATAATATCTTAAATAAAGAGATTTAATTGAATGACTTTTATATATGTCTTTTTCTATTTAGCAGTTAAAAGATTATTAGGAATAGACTTAGAAAGTCACCTAGCACTTTAGTGCTTTGTCGCCACCCTTGGTAGTGAGTCAGTGTTTTGGTTTGGTTTGTACCGGAGCCTCATCCACATGACTTGTTGTTAAAGAGCAAGTCATACGTTGTGGAACTTTGGAAATCCATTGTCATAGAGGTCTCAGGCTTGGATTCTGTAGCTGAATTTGGAATGAGATTAAATCATCTGATCAACAATAATAAACAATATGTTGTACAAAATTGCATCATAAAAATAAGGAAACTCAAACTTCCTTCCCCATAAAACCAATGAAGGAAGAGAGGTCCATGACTGACCTGACATGGGGGAGCAATGCTCTATTGGTGTGCCTCATCCTGGACACGTCTTCTCCAAGAATCAGGTTAAAACTATTTCTGAAGACAAAATGTCCAACAAGTAGAATGTGTTCATTGATCTTTATTGCCTGTCTTCCCAGTGGCATCAGCAAGGGTTTAAGATGATGTTTCTTTGAACTGAATGGGAGGCCTGATCTGAAAAATCTGCCACGGTTTTTGACTATGCTAATATCTGATGCTTTGAGGTGGCAGTTGAGATTCAGTCTTGAGGTGCTGTGCTTCCACTGACTGCAATGAAAGGCCGACAGGGATAGGACCTAAAATGTGAACCTCCTGGGATTATCATGCAGTCTAATATCAGAACTCCATTTCAGCTATCACACATACATACAACAGTATTTAATGCTATTGTGAGATGTGTAAAGAAAAGTGTAATATACTAAATCTTATACTCCTAAAAGTTGAGAAATGCAGATTTAAGTAATTCATGCAGTGCCATAGCTACCTGCTATATTTTTCTGTCTTTTTTTTTTTTTTTTTTTTGGTACAGATTTCAGAGAGGCTCCATCTGATTGTGCATATTTTGCAAATGAATGGATTACAAAAAATACGTTTGAAGAGGAAACCATTGTACTAGAAGACCTCTCCCCTGCTCTCCTGTGGGTCAATTACCAAAACAAGCAAGCAGACAAACAAACTGTGGACTCTTGAAGAAAATGGAGAAAACAAAAAATAATCACATTACAGTCTTAAAGGAAAGAAGCTAAAAGGCAAAACTATACTTCATCCTTGTCTTATAAACAGTGAATTGTAAAACTTGTCTATCACTTTTTTTAAATTTTCAACCACTGGCTTTTTGTTAAGAAAAGGAAAAGAAATGTCTGTGGCCCGAAACAATGTTTACTTGTAAATACTGAAGATGTCTTAAAATGGGATAGAGATTAGCACAACTCTGTCTATTGGAAATGTAATATAAGCCACATAGGTAATTTTATTTTCTAATAACTGAATTTTAAAAGAAAAGTGGAAATAGTTTTAATAATATATTTTATTTAACCCAATATGTACAAATAGTTATTTCAACATCCAACCAAAATATAATTACTGAGATACTGTATATTATTTCGTTTGCACACTGTCTTTGAAACTTGGTGTGTATTTTACATTCACTGTATATTTCAACTTGAGCTAGCTGTATTTCTCATTCTAAGTACTCAGAAGCCACATGTGGTTATTGCTTATTGGCTCTCACATCAGTAAGCACAGGTTTAGCATAGAGTGCTGTCTTTGTAATCAGAGAAAACTTGTTCAAAACATGACTGTATGGCCTTAGCTATGTGGCTTTAGACAAGTGGCTTAATTTCTATCCTTTTAAAAAAATAAAACGGAGATGATTATATCTAACTTCTAGAATTTTGTGAGAATTAAATACTTCATGTCAATCTTTCTTCATGTAGTCAATCCCAATAAATGACTGCTAGTATTGGAAGTACAGTAGAGTGGATTATGATAGTGCAGCTATTATTTTTAAGCAAGTTTAAAATTACCCTAATATAGCATCTGCTATATTTCCAGTAAAGTGAAGGCATGCACAATACGTCTGCCAGCCTGTGCTGTCTGGCCCTATGGCAAAGTTTGAATACTGAGGCCCATCACCTCTTTTTTATGTTTTGAAATGTGTATATATATATATACCCACACAAATATGCATAATTGAGATTGGATTTTGGACTTTTCTGAACCTTGTGTTGAGAACTATGAGTGGGAAACCTTTGGGCATTTAAGCATGCCATTGCCATAATAAACATCAAATGAGGTTGGGTGCGGTGGTTCACATCTGTAGTCCCAGTGCTTTGGGAGGCTGAGGTGGAAACACAGCTTGAGCCCAGGAGTTCGAGGCTGCAGTGAGCCATGATCGTGCCGCTGCACCTCCAGCCAGGACAACAGAGTGAGACCCTGTCTCTGAAAAAAAAAAAAAAAAAAAAATCGTAATGAAAGAAATAGCAAATAAGCCTCTTCAGCATTCTAAAGGGACTATTCACGTTGTTGGTAAGTCATTGAAGACCTAAGTCCAGTCAAGTGTTCAGCCAAGCAGAGTGAATGTTCTCCTGCAGCCCCGGGATATCATCTAGTCATCTGCACTGTCCAGGGCTGCAATACTCCCATTTAACGTTTTGGTAAAATGTATTGCCCTGGTTTTCTTCTCCAACAATGCTAATGGTTACAGGCTCCTCAGAGGAGACCATCCGTCTCAGGACTAGGACTTAACAGCTTGATCATGATGTCAGTGATAAAGATGTTTACTGAGCCCACTGGTACACACTGTGCTATTACTGAATCTCTTTAACTATAGCCATCTCTGATAGGGAATTTACAATCTGCCTTCTCAAAGTGGATAGTTTGGGTTTGTTCGTGTGTTTACATTGTGAAATTATGTTTATCAAGATCTCTGCACCCTGACTAATCACGAATTTTTTGAGTGATCAAAAAGACACAGCCAGAACAAGTCACAGCAGTTTCTCTTCCCAGCTGAGCTGTCTACTTACAAGAGAGAGTTGTGGTAAATTATGTGGTCAGTGACTCAGAGAAAGGTTTGTAGACACTGCTCGTGAAAGCTTGCATTAAAATAATACATGCAAGAGTCTGTTCTCATGTTTTTCTATGGGAGGAGCATGAAGCACAGGTCTCCTGCGATGATGAAAGCCATCATTTTCTTTTCTTCTCCCAGCTCTGCAACATGGAACTAAAATCCCAACAGTAATCTGAACAGACTTGCAGTGACTAAAGGATCCTCTTTGATTTTCACTACTCAGCAGCAAAAGCAACACATTCTGAGCATGTAAAGTAGCTCAGCCGAGTTGAACAGCTGAGTCGATGCTTTTCATGAAAAGCCACTCACAGCCAAACTAGGGGAATCAATATCTTGACCCATATTAGCAACACAGCTGAGGATTTTAAGGCTCATTTAAATAACACTGGACACCAAAGTGTAGTGCCTCACTTGATGGCGGGGAGAGGAGATTGACATTTATTTGGGACTTGGAATGAATGCTGTTCATCATCCCTGTACTAAGAGAACATTGGCTGGGAAACATCCAAGGCTGAAGTCTGATCTGACATAAAGTAGTTAAACTGCAAACCAGAAAGCAGAAAGAAATCATTTGTCTGTCTGGGATGGATAGAAGAATTCTATTTCACTGCTTTGCACATTCTTTGGTGATATGCTGAGCACAGACAGCATATTTCATAAATCCACAACCTTGTCGAGAGTAAGAGCATTTCATCACCTTTCAAACTGCAGGGCTAGGTGTTTTCTGGTCCTAAAAGACACTGCCTCCTTATAAATCAGTATGGCAAGGCTGCCTCACATGTCGGGGCCTTGTTTATCAAGAGACTGCAGCAAAGCATTGGGCAACTTCATGACTGCTTACAATACACTCAAAACAGCCAGATACCCTGTGGAGATCTGTGTTAATGTTTAGTTTACAGACTCTTGTGAAGATAATATTTAACATAAATGTGGGTTATTGAAATTTTCTCTCATGACTGCCCTCCTGATGACTCTGTAGGGGAATTCAGTTTGAGACACGAAGAAATAATCCTGAAGGAACTTTCTGATGAGCTGTAGGAAAATCTGATGTGCTGGGAATTCACTGCATAGTGGAATAAACCTCAATGAAAAAAGCTCAAAGGCACAACTTTTATTCTGGTTCTACATGCAGTTTACTTAGTTCAAAAAAACTTGACAAATTACTTAGAGAAATTACTGAGATGATTGTAAAATATTTTGTGATTATGAAATTAGCTATAGAAAGTTCTAGAAGTTGGATAATAAAGCCATGCCCCTACTATAAAATAGAGTAGATCGCTCTAAAATATGCACTTTAATATTCCATGTAATTTGTTTTGTATTCATCCTAAAGACTGTAGCCATCATCTAGAACTAAAATTTTGGAGTGAGCTCAAAGTATGTGGCTTAAAAAATACACAAAATGTGAATCGAATAGGCAGCTGCCTACAGGATACACCACAGGCTTTAATGGAAGGTGAAAACATCTTGGTCTCTACTCAGTGCCATTCGCTTGTAAGGGGTATAAAATACGGGGTAGCAGCCAAATTCCCTGTGGCTAGCAGATGTCTTGGTCTTGTATGGGATTAAATAAGCACCCCATAATGAAAAGGTCCTCAGAGAACCTGAGAAGCAGTCACATCTGTTCGGAACACATCTGGGCTGCATTTGGGGCCTTGGAATCTAGGGATGTGGTATCTTCCAGCTGTAATACCACACTGGCTCTTGGTACTCAAGCTCTTGGTACTGAAACATTTTCAAAGGACCTCCATGGCCTCTGATGTTTCATGTCCCAGGGTATCCATTGGGAATATGTGAGCAGAGTGGTTGTACTATTGATGCCAAGAGAAAAAACTGTTTTAGGGTAAAATAATGCTCACTATTTGAATAAGTGGAATTTATTTTTGGGTATGTTCAGAGATAATAACAAGAGTCAATAACAAGCACGTAGGGATTTTAAAACCAAATATTCTATGCCATTTGCAATTCATCTGGTGTATAGCCAAAGGAAGATCGTTAGGTTTTCAGGTGAGATGCAGTTTCTGGGTTATGATTAATGACCCATGCACATTTATGCAAAACAAGGGATATTCTTGGTATGTCTGGAGAAAATCCAGTTATAGCAATTTTTCTTTTACATTTACCTCAAGATGTAAAAGGGGGTATGGTATTCTTTGCCACACTTTTTTTCCGTGTTCCTGGATAACCTTAAAGCCCTTCGAACCCCTAGTTTTATTTCCACATTTTCCATTATAGATCACATGTAGTAAATCTTTATTTTTAGAACAAAATAAAATATTTAAAATCAAAGGATATATTATTAATAATCTAACTAATTTTCACTTATTGATCCTGATTTTCTTCAATTAAAAGATCATCTGTATCTTAATGGTGTTGTTTCACATTATCCCAAGGATAAATTTAAGGTTTCTTAGGGGTTGTATTAAATAGAGAACCCACCCCCTAAATCCCATCTTATAAAGCTTCATGTAACCTTTCAGGGCTCAGTAAATGGCTCACTCCTCCTGTCAATTTGATTTCAGAACCCTTGCAAGTTCCCTCTGCAAAATTATTTAACTTGAATTATGGAAAGTGAAGTCCAATCAATCCAGACTCTCTGGTCTTGTGTCAAGGTAGTTTACAGCCTTGCAGGAGCACACTCACAGAACCTGCCTCCACAGTTTGCCATGGGATAACTAAGTCCTATTTACTACATCATCTCAGCAGTGTGTATTATCTCATATCTGTACACTGTCCCAAATAAGGGAACATTCTAGTGAGGTATGGAATTTAAAATGGCCTTTTCTCTACAAATTATCCTGCAAGAAATTAAAAAGTACATTTTAATCTTCATGGCGGCAAAACAGGAGTAACAGAAGGTTACCCAACCACACCATCAACCACAACAACGGCTAACATCCAATGAACCCATATTGTTTTAAGCTCTGTGAAATGCTTATTTATTCTTCTGTTATTCCCCCTACTTTATAGCTGAGGAAACTGAAGCATTGAGAAGTCAAATGACTTGCCTAAGATCATGGTATAAGTTAATGGCAGAGCCAGGATTTGAACCCAGGACAAATAGCTGGAAAATACCAAATGGAAAATAGCATCTAATAGACAATTGGTTAACTCAGTATTCATTTTTTAAAAATATCTCTTATTGGGAAATTACACTAAAAATGATTGAATTCCTATTGCAACCATTCTTTAAGCAAGAATTCATGAATCCCTACTAGGGACACAGACGAACTACATAGTTTTATATAAACATAGGTGAAAGTGTTCATTTGTCTGTTGATGAGTTCAACAGCATTTACTAAACCTCCGAAGAGATCCGAGACAGCCCCCTGCCCCCAGTCCCCCAAAATAAATTTCTACTAGGACCGAGTGACTCACTGTGTAGCTTTCTCTAAATCCAGAAGCAGGACTAGCAATTGGTGCTTAGCAAGGTAAGGTTTAGTAATGTACCTATTTTAGAAATTTAGTAATTTCACTCATCTAGTAAACATGAAATATTAGCTGAGACATCAGTGAGCAAGCAATTTCGCTATGACTCTGCTAGCTCCATCAGCTGAATCAGCATTTTGCTATGATTATACCAAAGAAACTGTGCTAGGTTTTCTATTGTACTGCTCCAATATTTTAATCTATTTGCAGTGGCCTTGCAGTTAGCAAAACTTCGTAACACAGCAAGAGTTTGATCAGCAATATTGTGCATTCTTTCTTTTCTACATCTACATGGTTATATTAAGGGAAGTGCAAAGAGTCTATATTAAGGGCATGATAATCAGGTGCCATTTGAAGTCAACATTTTCACTAGGGATTTTAAAAAAAAAAAAACATTTTTGAGATGCTAAATGCCACTGGTGAAGGCAGTTATACTTGTTGCAGATTATCCTGCAGTAGACATAACCTAGGTTATCCAGAAGCAGACATTGAAATGGAGTTTGGCATTTGAATATTTCCTGGGGATCAACATCTGTGAACAAGAAAGAGGGAAAGGAAGCAGAATTGAGCAGGAGGAGAGGCCAAATCGCCAAGCAGGCACAGCACAGCCACAGCTCAGCCAATAAGAAGCCCTGCAGCATACATGGCCCAGCAGAGTCAACTGGCTTCTGGCTTCAGGATGAAATGGCTGGAATTTATACTCTTGCCCCAATCAGTTCTTAGATGGGCCTTTGAAAGAAGCAACCCTGCAGCTGAGGCAAACACTTTAGTAGCTGACAGTTGGAGGCTGTGCTGACAACTGGGACACAAATCGTTCTTTCAACAGTAATCTGGGCAGTGCCTTTCCATGTCCACCACAATCCACGCTTTGCACCACAGGAATCCATTGCTTTAGGGCAGCCTGGGAAGCAGCTCCTTCCGGGTTTCAGAGGGCCTCTCTTCTTTGGGTGTGCTTAGAAGAGGAAAGTCAGCGGCATAAACTCCAGGCTTGCCACTGCCATAGGACTCAGGGCTGCGGCTGATACTGTCACTCTTCCCTCTGCATTCTAGACTTCTCTCAACTTTGGACAGCACTGCTGCTGCTCTCAGTGGCTTCCCTGGTGGCATGATGAAGTCTCTCATCCCTGAGAAGCCTCAGGCCTGGTGCCCCATGCACTTCTCAGGCCATGCCTGCTGCCGTGTCTATTCGCCGCAAAGCTGAGCAAGGCCGTAAAAAAGAGCACCCAACTGGGTCACCTGAATGTCAAATGTCTTCCTCTCTTCCTATTGTGTGACAGCAGTCCTCCGTCCTCCGGATGATAAGGATCAGTGCCCCTTCTTGCCTGGAATTCCTTGGCACAAAGTGTCTGAAATGTCCAGGAGGCTGTAGCAGCGCCTCATTCATTAGAACACTTGCTATGTCCTTGGGTGGAAATAATCCATCTTTAAGAACCAGGACCTCTAAACTTCCATGACCTAGAGTTGTGGGAATGGGAAGCACAAGCTCCCTAAGTGGCCACTGCAAGTGATGGTAAGCAGAGCCGCATCTACTCCCGCCCCCTGTGTTCTTCCTATCCTGGACACAGAACCATATTCAGGGCTTTGATGCAATTGTATCCTGTGCCCTAAGCTGGCCCAGCACCCTCAGCGGACAGGCACTGTCAGGCGGCTGCCCTTGGTGTCAGCACATGAGAGAACCAGTGATTCCTGTGGACCTGCTCCCACATGCCTTTGGTTCCTTTGTTATAATGGATCTTTCTGTGGAAACCTGTGCGGATGGACAAACACTCGGGAACCATTGTCCTAATGATTCCCACTTCTTCCTACTTTTCAAATGGCTGAAAATTGTACCACACAGTACATCTAGTATACTCCAGTATACCATCCCAATTCACCTAAAAATGTCTAATCTCAAAAGACTTAATTCTTCCGAAACCAAAAACGGGGAGCTACCTTCCCAGTCTAATTTAATGAGCCAGTGAGAGGGGCAAGAAACAACAAAAAGCCCAATCTCCTGTTCCTTCTGCCTTTTCTGTTAGATGCTACTTAAAAAATACATGTGTGTGTGTGTGTATATGTCAATACTTTGAACTGCTCTGAGGAAAAATGCTGAATTTAGGAAAGCACTCTTGTCAAGAAATATTATTGAAGAAGGGTGTTTGTTTTTTAATAAGAAATGCAGGATTCCCTTCCAGAATGATTTGGAAAAAGACAGTTTTACTATCCCCTAAATTCTTCAGATTTCTTCTGAAACACAGTCTCAAGTTTTCTAGTTCCTTGTTTGGCCCAGAGCTTCTTGTTTTTAAATGTTTATTTGCAAATACCTATCAGACCGTAACTGGAAGCCAAGTAGACATCAGAGAGCTGTGAAGTGATGGCAATAGAAGTGAGACCTTCACACACAAATGTGAGGACACAGCCATTAATATTAATATGAGTTTTCAATTGTAAGCGTCTTTTATTTCTCCCATGACACCCATAGGTTTAATTATCTCTTTCCCAAAGATAAAAAATTGCTGATATTTATGCTTTTCTAACAAAAGCATAAACATAATCTAGAGTGCCACTCTTTTCCTTCAACAACACAATTCTTACTGATTTTAAAGTATAGGAAAGTAATTTGAATCTCTCATGCCAGGTAGTGAACAAACACAGCAATTTAGTAGCTCATTTTTGAGACACTATTATAGTCAAAATGTTTTTTATCTGAGTTTTTTATGGTAGTGTGATTGGGATCATTGAAAATAGTAGAAACAGCTCTTCGGCTGGCTCCCTTTCCAGGTAAGGAAGTGATTGAATCAAAGGAGTATATTACCTGGAAAAAAATCTGGATGAGAACAATAGATGGTAGTTGTTATCACTTGTCTGAACTCTACATTCTAATGATACTAATTAGACTCTGAAAATTACATTTTCACTGAAGACATGACAATTTCAATTTAAACCTTTTCTACTTGGCCCACTTTCAAGAACTATATATCCTATGGTGCTGCTGATTATAAAGCTCCATAGACAATGTTACATAAGAATGCTGATTAAATCTGCAAACTTTGAAAGTTTCAGCAAATGAGCTTCACATGCAACATACAGGTCAACTACGCATCTTCCTATAAGTAATATTTATGCTTTAAGTAAAGTCACAGAAAAGTATCATAAAAAATGGGCAATTCATTATTTATAGAGTCATTTACTTGGAATGTTTCTAAAGGAAAGAAAATGAACATTTCTTCTGCATATCAATAAATAAATAAGCCAAAGCAATTCTTCACACAGAAAATTAACTATAAATTTACCTTTTAAATGTGCTAAAGTATGAGCAAGTATCTTTTTTAGACAGAATTAATATACTGGCTATTGTTTCTCAATCAGTATTCAAAATACCAATATATTAATATCTAAGCATGCAAATAAAAGCTATTTAGTTGATTATGCAAATTCCACCAGACTTCTCAAAAAAGCATCTAACATTTCCACACTGATTGAAAATATTCAACTACTCTTTCAGTTTTCTTACAGAACAATTTTAACAACTATGGGGAATATCCCCACGGAATCATAAATATAAAGACCAAAGCTTCAGTTTTCTTTAGGATCATTATTCATCTGGAAATTGTTTTGGAGTTCAAATTAAATAAACTAGTACTAAAAAGAATAGTTTTCTTAGGAAAAGCAAGGCAATGACATCTACATTCTCATTTCAGGAATGTTTGTCTCCTAAAGTTTTAAGATAATTAGTTTCAATTTCAATTACATAATCAATTCTATTTTATTAAAGGTAAAGGTTCTTATGTTTAGACTTAGAGTAATGATTTAAATAAGATTATTACTTACCTCTCTAAAATTTATTAAATATTATATGAACAAGGGTGAGAAAGTTGGGTAAATAACTATAAACAATAGCATTGATGATAGCAAGAGTTGTAGATTTTTAAAATACTAATGAGAAATACAAATAATAGATACATACATGAGAAAATATAAGACCCAGAAATATAAAGGCTAATGTGAACTTTTAATAACCGTGCTCATTTTTAAAACTATTCCCAGGTCAAAGAAAGTGTTTCCTAAACCCAGCTCTGTGGCATACTAAGTCAGGCCGCCCAATCTCCTCACCTCAATTCCCCCATCTTGAGGATGGGAGTAACAGCACTTCCCTCCAATGGTTATTGTGAGGATACATTAATTAAACAACTTGGTCCAGAGTTAGGACTCCATAAATTGTAGGTATTATTGTCAGAGACTAATGTGAATAATATACACAGAAAAGGTGATGTCATTTTAAGCCTTGAATGGATTTTAAATGTACTAATGACAGGAAGTAAGCATAGGGAACTGGACTGGTCACTGTCATTTGTAACTGTGGAATGTATGTCTGCAAATTTCTCCAAAAAGGCAAAAATATCTCAACCTAAAAGCATGACAAGGATGCTTTTAGCAGACAACCAGTCAAGAGTTGTGATCTTAGAGTACATACGTCTATTTCTGTTCCAAGTAAAGACACAATTAAAGACATTGAGGACTATGGAAGTGAAATTATTTCCTCAGAGTACATCATGGTGCAGTCAAGATGAAAAGCTTATATAGAGAGTCTCAGCTCAACACTAAGGTTATCTATTCTTCCTTTGCTTTAATATCCACCAATCCAGCTGACCAACACAAAACTCTCCTTTGTCTTCAACCACAAGTAATTTACATTCCACGTCAGGGTTTCATCACCAATTACCTCAATAACTTTACCTACTTTTCTCACGACTCTACTCTCATCATGGTTGAAAATGCTAGTGTTACTCAATATCCATGTTGTACTCTTTTGCTTTTTCCTGGGCACCCAGCTAGATCACATTTCTAGCTATTGCAGTTAGGTAAGCCATGAGACAATGGATTCTTTTCAATGGGATGTGATGTTCCAGCTTCCAGGTTTGGGTCATAAGGTTCTCCCACTCCCAATCCTTGTTTGGATATGGCATAATTAAAAAATAAAATTTATTTGTTTAGACTTTCCCCAAGACCAAGATGACATAGTCTTCTAAAATAAGAACTTCTTTTATCTACTATCTAAAATAGACAAAAGTGTTGCTCAAAGGCTAAAATAAACACTATTTCAAGCAAGCCATCAGGGTATGTGGAGCAGTTACAGAATTTCCACTTATGACGGCCTAGAGAAGGGGCAATCCCATTGAAGCAAGCTGGTGGGCTTGACCACAAGTGTGGACACACCTTTCTTTTTTTAAGATTGTTTATTTGGGGTGGCTGGGTTGGAAATGTCTTTGCTATCAACTATGAGATGCACCTGGGGAGTAAGACTTTTGGTTAACTCAAAAACTAAAAAGAAATGGCACCAGTTGCAATTAAAATATTCTGGCAAGAGAAATTCATCTACTAACAGAAAATATTGGTTGTCTTGAAAATGTAGAGAAAGAGACATTTTTGTGTATTGCTGATAGAGACCAAATGACCACAAATATGTCAATATCCATTAACATTTTACCATAATAATTTCGTACCATTTGGCCTCACAATTCCAATTTGTGGGCTCTACATATAGAAATAAATATCCTAGTTCTCATGAACAGATGGGCAAAGAATTTGTCTTTCAGTATTGTTTCCAGTGACAAAAAAGAAACTTAAAAAAACACAACCTAGGCTGGGCATGGTGGCTCACGCCTGTAATCCCAGCACTTTGGTAGGCTGAAGCAGGTGGATCACCTGAGGTCAGGAGTTCGAGGCCCAGCCTGGACAACATGGTGAAACCCCATCTCTACTAAAAATACAAAAAAATTAGCCAGGGGTTATGGCAGGCAACTGTAATCCCACCTACTCGGGAGGCTGGAGCAGGAGCATCATTTGAACCTAGGAGTCAGAGGTTGCAGTGAGCTGAGATCTCACCATTGCACTCCAGCCTGGGCAACAAGAGTGAAACTCCATCTGAAAAAAAAAAAAAAAAAACAAAACACCTAAATTTATATTTCTAGGAGAATGATTGAATGTATTTCTCTACTTAAGAAATATTACTCAGCTATTAAAAAGAATGACTCAGATTTATGAATATTGACTTAAAGCAATGTCCATGACATTACTAAGTAAAAAAGAAAGCAGCAATATCATGTATATTGTATTATCCTATTCTGTGAAACCAAAACAGAAACGAAATTCCTGCAATTGTTCATCTTCATAGAAAATGGAGTAAACTTGGTATGGAAAGAGACTGACCTACCTATTGTCATAGCTTGACTTAGAATAGTGGATGGTTAAGGGAGTGGAGGATAATGTTGGCATTTTCTTTACATATTCCAATGCTGTTTTACTTTCTAAAAAATTCATGCTTGCTAATTTTTTTAAAAGCTGCTAGATGGAGAAGCCCTTGAACAGGGTGACTAAGGGCATGACTTTTGACCACAGGTCCTGTGGCTCAGTTCTGCTCTTTCAGGTACCTGTTCTAGAGCCATGGACAAGACAGTTACTTCAACTGTGAAATGGAGGTAATAAAATAGGGCTGTTGTGAGCTCTACATCATTTAACGCAGGCCCAATGCTTGGCACATGGTAAAAGCTCTGCGAGTAGTCACTGAGAATGTGGGAAACTTTTTAGGGCCCATGTATATTTTCACCCTAAAGCACCATGATAATCAGAAAACTTTAGCTTTTTGCCCAAACTGGACAGTTGACCTGCTCTTTTCTACCAAGTGTTGAAAGAAAAATGGATATGTGAAGGAGAGAAGAAATCAGCTCACTAGCTAATGGCAGGACCAGCAGGTTTAGTAGCTAGTGTCATCATTTCCCTGTCTTCCCTCCTTAGAAACATACCACGGCCATGATGGTTGGTACAGCGCTGACCTGAGAAGTTGAACACATCAGGTCTGTGTGGATGGAAGCCGGAGGGCTATGAGGACAGCTGCACTTTGGAGTCTTACTTCTAGTCTCAGTACTGAATTGCAGGACTCTGAAACACTTGAGTTTATCAAACGATAAATCTTAGCACTGCAAGTCTCTCTGCTTTATCTCTGCCTATCTGTCCCTGACTTTTTCACTCAAACACGCACACATTCATTCCTGCTTGTTAGGTGTCTGCCTTGTTCGTATTCTGCAGCTTTCTTTCCTCTCACCTAATTGTCCACAGAGGAAGCTGGAAGTATGGATGCCATTACCTCACACTTCAGATCCTTCTGAGCTGGCAGAGAACCACTTCTACTTCATGTGGACAAAAGATGCCATTGATAACCTTGACAATACAAAGTCACTGTTCCTGGAACAAAACTTATCCTTGAGCTCAGAGAAGGCCATGGTTCAGTTCCCTGCAATGCTGAAAATAACACCGATAATGAATGAAACTGACCCGAGCGCGCGACTTCCTCCACTGTCTGCATAGAAACACAGATAGGCACTGGATAGTACCTGCCTAATGGTAAGTGAAACAGTCAGTTCTTCAGGTGTCCTCTTCACTCAGAAATGGCAATGAAATTTCATCAGATTGAAACTTGCGAGTGCCTATTTGGCTTTTATTTTTTTTCGAGAGAGAGATGATTTCACATTGTCACCCAGCCTGGAGTGCAGTGGCGCGAACTTGGCTCACTGCAGCCTTGACCTCCTGGGCTCAAGCGATCCTCCCACCACACCTGGCTAATTTTTGTACTTTGTCTAGAGAGGAGGTTTTGCCATGTTGCCCAGGCTGGTCTCAAACTCCTGACCTCAAGCAATCCACCCACCTTGGCCTCCCAAAGGGCTAGGATTACAGGCATGAGCCATCACACCCGGCCATGTGTGGGTTTTCATAATTCAGACCAGCCGGTGTGCCTGCACAGGAGCATCTCTTCTCAATGTGCTTCCTCCACACTCTTCTTCCTCCCAAGTCTTCATCTTCAGTCCTACTGTTCTCCTCCTCAGGAGGTCACAACTCACTCTTTACTGAAATTACAACATTCATGTTTGCTTTTTGCTCACAGGCTGGTGAGTGAGACAAACAGGATTTAGACACATTTCTTGGCCTTAAGAGCTTAAAATCTACCTCTTACTAACCTCTTCCTTTATATCATGCTATAATTGCCCCAGAATATTAAATCATTAACATTCAATCCAGGCATATTTATTCTAACATATAGTAACTAAAGGTGCATCAAAAAACAAAAGAATTGCTTGCAAGCCCTCAGAATGTGAGCAACTGTGTCCAAATATTCGTAGGTGGCTTGGTCTACATTTCTTTTGGACCCTTAGTGTGGCATAAACCCATTAGTCCCCAAGACCCAGACATAAAGAAACAACAAACACAAAAGAAAATGTGTGCCCAACTGACTCATAGCTTGCATCATAAAATGTAATTCCTGAAAATTACATCTTTTGTTGAGACATAGTGATATAGAATGATTTATATTTTGCTTTAGTCTCTGTGTGCTCATTTAGATGTTTTAGAATGTAGCACAGAGAAAAGATGCTCAGAAAAGCAAAGCTGTTTAACGGTACTAAACCTGAACTGGTTTTCCCTTGGCTGGACTTTGATGTCTTGTCATGGGTCCAGTGTTCTCCCACCCTTTCAGTCTGTCTGACTACAGGCACTTAGCAAAAGGAACAAATGGAAGTATCCTTAATGGCTTCAACTATGCTTTGTTTTCTGTTTATTTTTAATTTTTCTATATTCATAAGAATTGGGCAATATTGTATTTCTCCAATATTTGTTCAGATCCTATTGATTTTTACTGTTTCATTCTTATTTGACTTTTGTTAATTGGAAACTGCAGTTAGTTTCTGTTGACTAAACAACTACTAATGCTATGCCTGGTGCAGAGCAGGGGCCTGATGTTGGCAGCATGCCGTGTTGTGTGACTGAATCTCTCAGCTGTGAAAACCATTTTGAACTCTGAGACAGGAATTGGCATTTCTGCTCAAAAGATTATAAGGGTCACCTGGATTCCTGATGAGGGTAGTTTTTAGTTTACTAAGAACCAAGTGACCTTGACTCTACAACAAAAACCGAGGAAGAATCAAGGCCACAATCTGAATGATTCGAATAGCACTTTAAGGAGTTCCAAGAATTAAATAAAGGAAATAAAGATAAAGCCCCTGGTCCACCTCCCAGAGACACCCTGAAGACACATTAAATAATAACTATGAATGCTTTACATCACATGGGAGGCAAAAACTTTTTTATCTAAAGTGTGAGTCCGATTTCTCTTATTTGTAATCATCATGCTGATTACATGATAATTATACTTTAGCTCTGTTGGACTTTGTGATGATTGTTCTTAATTTATCTATTTATAATGCATTTAATATGCCCACACTCTCATACTATTTAAAATACTCAGTGCAACGTGTTCATATACTTATTTATTTAACAGATGTTCAATGAGTGCTAATATGTACCAGCCACTGCTGCAATGAAACCCAATTCCTTACCCTCAAGAAGCCTCCATTCTAGTGGGAATGTGAGACAATAAATCAGTAAAATAAAAGCATATCAGACAGTGGTAAGTGCCAAGGAGAACAAAAGAGAGGGGAGCAATGTTAGACCAAGTAACCAGGAAAGGACTCATGAGGAATGTGACTTTTGAGGTGACATCTGAAGGAATGAGGGAGCAAGCATGAAGTTACAGAGTGGGGGGCTTCCAGGAAGATGGAACAGCAAGTGAAAGAGGAGTTTATGTGGAAAGGCAGGGAGGGACTGTGAAGAGGCCATGGTAGGGGTAGAGGAAGCAGAGCAGAGGAACAGGAGTAAAGTCAAAGAGGTCACCCAGGTCGTAGAACACTGATGCATGACAGGAAGCCATTGAGTGCTCTGAGCAGCACCATAATATGACCTGACTCAGAGTATCATGGAGTTACTGTGGCTGTCATGTTGTAGATGGTGTAGAAAGGGCTGTGTTGGCAGCAAAGAAACCTTGAAGAAGTGACCACAGTGATCCAGGTGAAAAATGAAGGTGGTACTTGGCCCACAGTGTGAGCAACAAAGTTGATGGGAAATTACTAGATTCCAAGTGTATTTTGCAGAGAAAAACTGACAAGATGGGCTGATGGATTGGATGTGAGATATAAGAGAAGGGGATGAGGCAAAGCAGACACCAGAGATTTTTGCAGGAGCAATTGCAAGGCTGGTAACGGAGTTAAAGAAGAAGTAGGCTTGGTGAAATTCAGGAGTTCAGTTCTGGACATGATATATTTGAGATGCTGAACAGCTGTCCGAGTAGACAGGTTGAGTAAGCAATTGAATATAGAAGTTTGGAAAGCAAGGAAAAGATCTGGGCCATAGATATGGACTTAGGAGTCATTAGAAACAGATGTTATTTAGAGCCATGAGAATAGGTGAGATCTCAAAAGAAGAAGTGGGAATAGGGGGAAGCCTTGGAGCACCCTGTCCTGAAGGGAGGAAGCGGAACTAGCACAGAAGACTAAGAAAGAGAGACTAGGAAAACCAGGCCTGTGTCCCCTCCTGGAGGCTGAATGAACAGCAAATTTCAAAAGAGAGCGATCCACTGTGTCAACTCGCCAAGATGCCCGGATGCCTACATTTGGTAGCTCAGAAATCATGACGATACTGAGGAGCAATTTTAGTAGCAACATATAGGAAAAATAGGTTCAAGAGAGAGTGAGAGGTGGCAAATTGGAGTCTTTAGGTGGAGACAATTGTTTTAAGGAATTTTTCAATAAATAACAGGGTGGTTGCTAGAGGAGGAGGTAGAGATAAGACATTTTTTTTTTTCTTATGAGATGAGACATAACAACAAGTTTGTCAACTGCATTAGTGTCCAGTGACTTCCGTAGCAAATTACCATAAACTGGGTGGCTTATGAGAGAAATTTATTCTCTCAATGTGAAGAAGGAATTAATGAAATCAACTATAACCTAATAGTAGTAGAAATAGAAATTTTAAAATCCTCTTAAAGTTGCTGCAAAGTGTGACCCCCCCTTACACTCAAGTTAAAAGTGAATATTAACAGCTTGTCTTCTCTCTGCAGACAGCAGACTTTATCTATACTCCCCAACTCCACATTTGTCAAAGTTTATTACAGACCTAGCGAGTTCCTACACAGTTGCAGGATCACAAGACAGATAAGTTTAGTTTGCAAGACATGTTTCTCTCAAGATGTAAGAAATGTTGTAATGCTGCCTTTGTTTCTTGCTTCTGCAACTCGCTTCCCGCCTCACATAATTCCTGCCTTAAGATATTTAAAAGTAGGAAAAGCCCTTTGTTGGGGGCTCAGACTTTCTGGATGTATGTCCGGCTGAGCTGGTGATCATCTTAATTTAACAAACTCTCCTGAAACTTTTTCAGTCTCTGCAGTCTTTGATTGTCCCACAGCATTTCGTCTGGAGGCTGAAAGTCCAAAATCAGTTTCAGCAGGGCCCTGTTCCCCCAGAAGGAATAGGTGAATATCTCTTCCTTGCCTCTTTCAACTTCTGGTGGTTGCCAATATTTATTGGCTTGTGGCCACATCACTCCAATCTCTGCCTCCATGGTTATATTTCCTCCTTCCCTTTTGTGTATCTCAAATATACCTTTGTCTCTCTCTTATAAAGATGCGTGTGATTACACTTAGGGCACATCTGGATAATCCAGGATTATCTCCATGTCTGAAGAAAGTTAACTTAATAATATCTACAGAAACTCTTTTTGCAAATAAGGTAACACTCACAGGTCCGGGGGATTAGGGCGTGGACATATCTTTGGGATATCAGTCCACCACATTAGCAGATGACAACACTACGATCCAGTAGAGAGAATAAAATGATAATGCGGGAGAGGGGAGAATTACTGAAGCAATGCCCTTGACAAGGGCAGAAGCGATTGGATCTAGTCAACAACGTAGAGAGGTGAGCCATATCTTGGAGCATGGACAATTCATTTATAGTATTATTGGTAACATAATTTTATTCTTTAGTTTCAGAAGAATTTATCTAAAGTAAGTGTACACTCAGGTCTTTATTTGTATTAGTTTCCTACAGCTGCTTAAGAAGCTATTACAGATTTAGCAGTCTAAGGTCACAGAAAGAAATAAATTAAATGGCTTGGCGCGGTGGTCAAAGCCTGGTAATCCCAGCACTTTGGGAGCCGAGACTGGCGGATCACGATGTCAGGAGATCGAGACCGTCCTGGCTAACACGGTGAACCCCGTCTCTACTAAAAATACAAAAACTAGCCGGGCGAGGTGGCGGCGCCTGTAGTCCCAGCACTCGGGGAGGGCTGAGAGGAGAATGGCGTAAACCCAGGAAGGCGGAGCTTCGAGTGAGCTTGAGATCCAGCCACTGCACCTCCAGTCCGGGCGACAGAGCCAGACTCCGCCTCAAAAAAAAAAAATAATAATAATAAATAAATAAATAAATAAATAAATACAAGAGGTGTATATATATTGCAACTCCCTTTACTGTTGCCATAAAGTGTAATCTAATCACAGGCGAACATCCATAACTTTTGCCATATTCTGTTGCTTAGGAGCAAATCACAGGCCTGTCCATGTTCACGAGAGGAATTCCACAAGGTGTGAGCACCGGGAGGTGGAGTTCATTGGGGTTCTGTCCGCCAGATTAATGATAAAGGTCAAAATTGGGTAAAATATGCCAGATTCATAGATCTAGTTAATTCTTGCATTTTTTATCATTAAAAAAGAAAACAGGCAAGGATACTTGTGTACGGCACTTGGGGGTAAAGTAGGACTCTGCTTTTACACAATTTGAGTGTAACCTTAGACCAAAAAATGAATGAAGCAAGAAATCAGGAAGAGGTAGTTTAGAATATCCAGGTAATAATTTTTAAAAATCAACAAGCTTTCTCCTTCAAAAAGGTATATTTGGTTCACTTTTCTTATTCTAATCACATGCACAAGGATTGGTGTGCTCTAAATATTCTAATTGCATTGACATGAGAAAATAGCACTGGATTTTGTTGACAGGGTGTTACACACTTATTTTATTCTCTGGCATCATGGTCAAATTACTCTCTCAAAGCCTCAGTTTCTTTATCTGTAAATAAAGACAATAAAGTTTTCTATCCCAAGGCATTGTTGTGTGAAAGAAATCAGACAATCCATTCGCAATGATCATCACAGCACCTGACAGGTAGCAAGAGCTCCATAAACATTATTACATTTATTATTATTATCCTAACTCAGTCTATGGCCAGAATGTGACAGATCCATAAAAATAAGAAAACACATGCAATCGGTTATACTCCCAATTGATTGTTTTAACTGAAGAGGTTGTTTGTTCATATTGTCTTCTAAACAGCTCCCACATAAAAAGATCAAAGGGCACAACCACATAGTGGTTATCATGGAAAGTTCTGAATTTTGTTTGCTTTTGAATTCTGTTTTCTCCACTTCAAATTGTGCAGCCTTGGAAAGGTTAACCTCCATGTGGCTCAGTTAACGTCCATGTAGCTCCCTTGGCTATAAATTGAGGATAATTGTGGTATTTCACTCGGGTGTGGTTAAGATTAGATGGGATAACTCACATCAAGCAATTAACCCAGTGCCTGGCAGAGGGCAAGTATTCAGTATACAGTAGCCAAAGCAAGAAAACAGTCCAACAAATAATAACCAAGCCCTTGGAAACATCAATAAGACAAGTATTACCTATTTAACACATGTGGGTATTTTTCTATGTGTTTCATTACTTGCTTCTGATTGTGAGGCAAGTCAGTATTGATATTCCAATTTGGAGATTAAGGACCAGTAATATAGTTTTGGGATTTCAAGACCCGTTGAATTAAAAAAAAAAAAAAAAACAAAAAAAAAGTTTTAGAGGCCAGAAAAAAAAAAAGTGTTTTATTTTGTTAAGCAAGAAAAAAACAATCAGTTTTCTAGAATCAAAAAAGCAGAAAGAACATAGTCACAATGTAGAGGTCAGTGTTTCAAACTTAATGAATTTGACTTTATAAAAACTCATTTTTTTAAGGATGTATTTTTGAAAACTGTATCTTGGACCAGTGCTGCCTGCAAACCAGTGATTAGGAAATACGGGGCTATGATAAATGTAATTGTGAGAGCCAAAATATGGATTGATAAGTAAACCTGTAGGGAGAATTTCACTTCTGCAGCTGCAAGCAGGAGAGAGAACTTGACCCAGCTCCGCTCATGGAAGCACTGGGAAGATGCCTGTGGTTGTGATTTGGAGCCTAAGTCACCAGAAGAAAGGTCCTGTGTAAATTGTGAGTCCAGTTACTCACAATTGTCATCACCATACTCATCTGCTATATTCTTTTGTCATAGAGAGACATAGTCATCTTTGAAATTTTCTGGGTGAATAATCCCCACATATTGTTACTCATTTTTTCTTATCTCTCTCCTTTTTCATCACCTTTTTAACCTACTCAACCTTTTCATAACAAATTCCTCAGGCCTGACTATACTCTAAAGTCTCCAAGACATAGATTAGCATTTGAAAATCTGAAGTTGAGGTGCACTCCAGGAACTGCCATATTTTAATGTGCTTTTGGCAGCTTTGGAAGGTTAATGGGAACTGAATTATATTTAATGCTATTTAAAAGGAAAGTCCCTTTACTCACAAATATGTGCTTTATAATGAATTTCTAATCCTAAGCACTTCAGCATCAAATTTCTTTATAATATGTATATAAGATTAATTTTTTGACAGCCCTTTGTAACTCACACTTTTACCAGAAAGCAAAGGAGGCTCTGCCATAAGCCTTTCTCTTTCACCTCATTTTGTGTATAACAAGCCAGATTCTCTAACACGGTATCAGAGAGCCAGTCCAGGCTGAACAAAGAGAAAGAAAATGGAAAGACTGGATATTGTTTGTCTGAGAGGTGAAATGGGTGGAAGTGTTAAGTGATGCTCTATCACTCTATCACATGAGGGGGAATCATGGCACATTTAGGCTTTCTCCTGAGCTAAGGCATTTCTTTGGACTCTTATTTCTTCATGGAAAATTTGAACTTTTGTGAAAAGGTGGAAACTTCATCTCACAAAGAAAATCTCATTATGAGAGTGAAGATTAAAGGGGCCTTTGCTCTCAAGGAAGAACACACCACCTTTAACTAGTTCACTGTTCAAAAATTTCCATCCAAATTTAAGATAAAAATGTACATCAGCAACACAAAGGTAAAGCTTCTGTGAAGGGGAAGTAACAGAGGACCATTTAGAATTGCATTATCTGGCCAGGCGCAGTGGCTCACATCTGTAATCCCAACACTTTGGGTGACCAAGGCAGGCAGATCTCCTGAGGTCAGGAGTTCGAGACTAGACTGGCCAACATGAGGAAACCCCGTCTCTACTAAAAATACAAAACTTAGCCTGGTGTGCTGGTGGGTGCTTGTAATCCTACCTACTCGGGAGTCTGAGGCAGGAGAATCGCTTGTACCCAGGAGGCGGAGGTTACAGTGAGCTGAGATCATGCCATTGCTCTCCAGCCTGGGTGACAGAGTGAGACTCCATCCCCCCTTCCCCTACAAAAAAAAAAAAAAAAAAAGAATTGCATTATCTGAACTCAGGCACATCTGCACCAACAAATGGTAGTTCTTGAGAGAAAATCATGGACACTGAAGGAATCAATGGTGATAAGAAAAGGGCTTTTTTCTCTCCTCGGTCTCCTGTAGCAATCTATGAATACCAAAAAAAATCTAGTAAGTGTCAATTTTCTGAATTCAAACTCCAGTGAACCAGAGACCAAAGACACAAATTGTAGTGGAAATGAGGGAAAGAAAAAAAGGGACATGTTCAAGAGCACTTTAAACTTCACCTTGTAGGTTGTTTCTGTAAAGAAGACAAGAAAATATGACTGTGGCTTAGTCATATTTCAGTGACTCAAGATGTCACTGAAAATAGTTGCTTATAATTACTTAGTAGCATTTTCTTTTCTTTTTAGCTTCAATTCCATAGGTACAGGTTTCAACCAAGGATTAGGTTTAATAAAAGAGATAGAAAAACCACTTCCAGTTTTAGTCTGACATGAAATGAGGTTAGAAGTCACCACTCTGGTCCTTAACATAAGTGAAAATGGAACAAATGGAAAAGGAATGACTTTTCTTGGACTCATTAGAGAACTGAGGTTGCAAAGCAAACCCCTACTCTGAAATCTGAAAAGACAGCAGAATCTAGAGAGTCACACCTGGGATGTGCTTACCTACAGGAGAAGCCACAAGAGCCAGAAAGTAGAAAGAATGTTTAAATGAAAACTTTGACAAATTGCTGGAGGCTGGTTGAGTATAGACTAGTGTGAGAGTGAGAAATTCCGGGGGCAGCAGTGTTGGGCGGGGTTGGGCTGGGGAGGAGTACACTTTGATTCTTTAACTCCAGGAACCTCACCAAGTTTTGGGTAAAGACCCAAGAAAGTCCTCTGATGTCTCTAGCAGGTTGAAGGGAAGAGTAACCACGATGAAATAAGTCAAGAGGCTTCTCTCTAACAAAGTCTGCTCTCTAACAAAAAAAGACTTTCCCAGAGCTGAATACTTAACAAACATAAGAAAAGTTATTAGATGTCATTAATAATCAAGAAATATAATGTAAAAAGACACCATTTTAATCAAAATATATTGACAAAAATTTTACAGCCTAATGAAATCAAGTGTTTATTGAGATGTTTGGTGAAGTTGGAACTCTCACCCTCTGAACAAAGTTGTTAGTATTAAACTACATAAGTTCATGCCCTATAATTTTTCTTCTGGGTATAAACTCTAGAGAAAAGTCTTACACATGTATATAGGAAGACATATACAAGGATGTTGTGACTTTATTATTATTATTATTTTATTTAGTTATTTTTGAGACAGAGCCTCACCCAGGCTGGAGTGCAGTGGCTCCATCTCGGCTCACTGCAACCTCCGCCTCTGGTGTTCAAGTGATTCTGGTGCCTCAGCCTCCCAAGTAGCTGGGATTACGGGCACGTGCCACAACGCCCAGCTAATTTTTGTATTTTTAGTAGAGACAGGGATTCCCCATGTTGGCCTGGCTGGTCTCAAACACCTGACCTCAAAGGATCCACCTGCCACGGCCTCCCAAAGTGCTGGGATTACAGGCACAAGCCACTGTGTCCACCCAAAATTATTTTTAATAACAAAAACTCAGAAATAAATGAAGCTGAAGACTCCAATAGGTTGAAAGTAGAGGGATAGAAATAGATATGACACTCTAATATTAATTTTTAAAGAAAAAACTGGAGTAGCTATATTAATTTCAGATAAAGCAGACTTCAGAACACCAAAAATTATCACAAATAAAGATAAGCATTATGTAATTATAAAGAGCTTACTTAATTCTGTAAGGAGACTTAAGGATCCTAAACACGTGTGTACCTGTGTTAGTCAGGATTCTCTAGAGAAACAGAATCAATAGGAGATAATAAATCTCAACAGAGATTTATTGGTATTGGTATATGGTATTGGCTTACACTGTTCTAAAGGCTAAGAAGTCTTACTGTCTGCCATCTACAAGCTGGATATCCTGGAAAGCCAGTGGTGAAATTCAAAGGTCTGGGAACCTGAGAGCCAATGGTGTAGATTCCAGTTCAGGTCTGAAGGCCTGGGAACCAGGAGCACCAAGGGCAGGAATAGATACAGGAATGTCTCAGCTCAATCAGTCAGGCAGAGAGCAAATTAAACTTTCCTCTGTCGTGTTGTTCAACGCATACCCTTCAACAGATTGAATGGTGCTCACCCACACTGGGGAGGACAATTGCTTTACTCAGTCCATCAACTCAAATGCTAGTGTCTTCTGGAAGTACCCTTACAGGATAACTTCATAGTGGAGAAGGCTGAAAAACACTGCTTGAACCAGGTGATCAAGGTAAAAACCAGCAGTGATCAGTCATCTTGATACTATGTATCTGTGGTATGATGTGAAGAAAATGGTATTTCAAGGCTGTGGTCTTCCTCTCCAAAACATATAACCCCAGTCTGATAATAATAAAAATATCAGAAATACCCTAACTGAAGGACATTCTACAAAAATACCTGATGGGGACTCCTCAAAGCTGTCAAGGTCATCAAAAGCAAGGGAAGTCTGAGAAACTGTCACAGCCAAGAAAAAGCTGAGGGGACATGACACCTAAGTGTAACGTATGTCTTGGATGGAATCCGGGGATATAAAAGAGACATTAGGTAAAAACTGAGGAAATCCGAATGAAGTATGGACTTTAGTTAATAACATGTCCATACTGGCTATTTCACTGTGACAAATGTACCACACTAAAATAGGATGTGAATAATAGGGTAAACTGAACACTATATATAGAGGAGCTCTCTGTACTATCTCCACCATTTTTTGTAATCTAAAACTGTTCTAAAAATAAGTTTTGTTTAAAAATAATAAGATAAAATAATTTCATTTTCTTTTCCTCTTTCAAGCTTTGGAAGCAGTCTCAACGGAGATACTCAGATTCACTGGAGAGCTAAGTTTGAGAGGTAAGTTTGTGGGCTTTTTATGTAAGAACAGAGCCCCAGAGAAGCTACTGTCCAACCAACAAATCCTTCTCTTGAGGAATTCATCAATGAATACTACTCAAAAGAACTTACTGTCCCTGAAGACAGGTAAGGAAATATCCACTACAGCAACTGAATATTTGAGTAAAGATAAATGTTTGAGTAAAGATAAAAAGGATGGAATTTAGGATTACGTAGTCAAAGGGAATTGAAGTTAAAACCACTTCCCAAGTGTGGATTTATATAGCTCTTACAGAAGCAGCAACATGCCTAAAGTGATAGACACATGTTAATATTCAAAGAATGCAATCACTAGAGCCGTATCTTCAAGTCATTATGGGCCCAAACAGCAGCGTTTGTCTTCTGTGAGAACCAGAAATATTATCTGGAAACATCTGATTTTTAATTCAGAAGCTGTAGCTGCCGGGAAAAACTATGGGACACCCACGTGGGAGCTATGTAACTGTGTATCTTTAAGTAGTATCTTTTAAGCGATTTTTATTCTCTTTAAACAGTCTTGAAATCTTATTGCTAGTGTTTCTCCACTTAAATATTTTGACTTTTTTTTATCATTTCTATTTATGTACATTTATGTACAAATCGAAATTTAGTCTTTTACATTTATTAGCTGTTGTCTTTTGAAAGATAAATTAGATCAACATATTCTTCCCTGCACTTCATATTTCATAACACAGTTCAAGAATTTCATTGAGCTAAAAAAACCTAACGTAAAAGTAAAATTATTATTGAATTGAACAAACACAGACAATATGACATGTGTTTATCTACTTGTAATTCTCCACTTAGAGGGATTTTCACGTATTTTTTGTGTTTGCTCTTTATTATTTCATCACTTTGTGTCATTTTGTTGCCTGCCTACCTCCCTTACCAAGATAACTTCAAATTTAATCATTCTCACGGTAATGTATCTCAAATTAAATGCAAAAAGTAAAAGCAGCTGCACTGATGTGCAAGTGTTAAATCCCTCAGATTCTGAGACTTGAAATGAGCATATATGATCTTAAAACAAAAATATGCCCCAAGAACCAGCCCTTGATAAGTTGGGAAGTGTTAGCACAGTGAGCGTCATCATGTCACTCTGTCCCACTTCTGCTCTTTTCATATTGCCATCTGCTAACCTGAGATAGGCAAGCTACAGCCGAGTAGTCAAGAGTCAACTTTACCTTCTTTAAGAAAAAGTCCTCTAACAGCCTCAAAACATGACATGCAAAACAGCCCTCTGGTGCTCCAAGTCCCTCCCTCAGCACTTCTTCCATTTCCTGGAGTTCCAAACAGTGGTAAGTTATTTGCTCCCTGTAGGGCTTCATTTCCTCAGTTGTGTAAAGAAATCTGTGATTCTATGTGACAGTGAATAGAATTTAATCCTCTGTATTGAGCTGGATGCTTAAAAACTACAAGACTGTTTCATTTTTTCATTTATTATAATTGAAATACAATTCTGAGGAAAACATTCTGGATAAAGAGAGAGAAATTTTAAAAGAATACCTTGTCTTCTTGTTAGGAGAGTTGTCCTTTTGCTTTCATGGCATTGCAAGAGAATCCCAGGGATCTTACTTAGCCATGCCAACTTGGTATTAAAAATTGAATCCCATTCTATTCAATTGGCACAAAAATCAAGCAGTCATTTGTTTTCTTAAATTGTTTCAGATTCATAAGTTATCCAGGTTTTCCTTCATTGAAGCTAATATTTCAAGGTTTTCTTTTTTCCTAACCAGTGTTTTCCATGGATCCACTCTGCAATGGTATCATTAGGAGTTAAGCACACAGCAAGAGAGACATACTGAACATATTGATTACCAAGTAAAATGGTTTCCCTGGCAACCATAACCCAATGAAAGCCCTCAGAGCTTCCTTCCTTCTACACATGATTTTTTTTTTTCTAATGATTTCAGGCATCACAGATGGCAGAAACAGATACAAAAGTACCTGTTCCAAATATGTTGCTACAAAAACAAAGCTGATTCAGCAAGAGATGTTCTGCTCTGTTCTGTGGCTAGCTAACTTGTGTATTTTTTTGAATAATTTTGAAACGAGTCCATTCCCATGTGCATTGTAGTATGTGAATGTATTAGTTTTCTATTGCTGCTATAATAAATCACTACAAACTTCACAGCTTAAAATAACATAAATGTATTAACTCACAGTTTTGCAGATCATAAGTCTGGCACAGCTCTCGCTGGAATAAAATCAAGGTGTCAATAGAGCTATGTTCCACTGTAGAGGCTTTAAGGGAGAATCCTTTGCCTGTTTCAGCTTCTAGGAGCTATTGGCATTCCTTGGCTCAGAGCCCCTTCTATTTTTAAATTAGAAACATCACATCTCTCTCACCCTTCTTCTGTTGTCACATGCCAGCTGGGAAAGGTTCTTAAAAACTTGATCCTTCTGATTACATTGAACCCATTTGAATAATCCAGAATAATCTCTACATCTCAAGGTCTGTACCATTAATCACAGCTGTAAAGTCCGTTTGGCATGTAAGGTAACATATCCACATGTTCCAGGGATTAAGCCATGGATGTCTTTGTGAGACCATTATTCTGCATACCACAATGAATGCATTGTCTAACATATTTCCAAGAAAAGAAGATGTCTTTCAAAGTATTCATACGCAATAGAGCATGCACTTTGAACTGGTTCTTTTAACTATTGGTGATTGTTTCACACTCATCTAAAGCAGAGATTGATAAACCTTATTTGTAGAGGGCTAGACCCTATATATATTTGGCATTGCTAACCATACAGTCTCTGTTACAAATACTCAGCTCTGCCATTGTAGTATAAAAGCAGCCATTGACAGTACATAAATGAATGAGCTTGGCTGTGTTCCATAAAAATTTCTACAGAGAATCAGGCAGTGGGTCAGAGTCAGCCCGTTAGCTATAATTTGCCAATTTGTAAACTAGAGCTATGAAAGTGGGTTTCTTATAAAGTGTAAGCTTTCTTCAATATTATCAAGTCTGTCTTGAGTACGAATGATAGGGCAAAAGACCACAAAGAGCTAGAGGACAGAGGATCTACCCTCAAGGGCCTAAATATAATTGGAGAGGTGAAACATTTTTGTTAAAACATAATAATACGATGTTTGATTTGTATGTTTAGTTGAATACATTATTTAACTCTCAAACGTATCATCTTTAAAAATTATTTTATGAGAGCTCCATTCTCTTAATGAAAGACTATTTGGTATTGAACTACTTCCCTCAGATAACAAATATACACTAAAATAAAAATGCTTATTTTTAAAATAAACAGCTATATGTAGGTAGTGTAGAATGATCAACAGCACACAGAAAGTAGAGAGGAGTCCAGCTTTGAAAGAAATGAACTATTCTGATAGAAATTAGTGCTTATATGACTTTTTGCCTAAGGGCACGTCCCCATCTGTGTGGCATAAAGCTGAAGAACTAAAGAACACATCTGGTCTTACTGACTTAAATAGTCAGAGTATGGAGTTGGGAGATGCTACCGAACATAGGGAATAAATGAGAAATCCCAGAAATTAGTGATTCACAGGAGGAAAACTCTCAAAACTGCATATAACCTCTGTCCCCTCTTGGTTGAAGCCTGAATTTTGCATGCATGGAAGATGTACCCAGTTTCCCAGTGAAAAGCAACACCTGAAAGATTAAAAGAACTGAGTATTTTCAGCTGCTGTTTATTCCGGGGAAGATAGAGATTGAAGTTCCTTTTTTTTTTTTTTTTTTTTACTTTAAGTTCTAGGGTACATGTGCACAACGTGCAGGTTTGTTACATATGTATACTCGTGCCATGTTGGTGTGCTGCACCCATCAACTCGTCAGCACCCATCAACTCGTCATTTACATCAGGTATAACTTCCAATGCCATCCTTTGCCCCTCCTCCCTCCCCATAATAGGCCCCGGTGTGTGATGTTCCCTTCCAGAGTCCAAGGAATCTCATTGTTCAATTCCTACCTATGAGTGAGAACATGCAGTGTTTGGTTTTCTGTTCTTGTGATAGTTTGCTGAGAATGATGGTTTCCAGCTGCATCCATGTCCCTACAAAGGATGCAAACTCATCCTTTTTTATGGCTGCATAGTATTCCATGGTGTATATGTGCCACATTTTCTTAATCCAGTCTGTCACTGATGGACATTTGGGTTGATTCCAAGTCTTTGCTATTGTGAATAGT
>NW_016824893.1:0-1357 GCF_001698545.2 Rhinopithecus bieti | reverse complement strand
CTGATACTCTTTCTTCCAGTTGATCGAGTCGGTTACTGAAGCTTGTGCATTTGTCACGTATTTCTCGTGTCATGGTTTTTATCTCTGTCAGTTCGTTTATGGTCTTCTCTGCATTGATTATTCTACTTATCCATTCTTCCATTCTTTTTTCAAGATTTTTAGTTTCTTTGCACTGGGTACATAGTTCCTCCTTTAGCTCTGAGAAGTTTGATTGACTGAAGCCTTCTTCTCTGAACTCGTCAAAGTCATTCTCCATCCAGCTTTGATCCATTTCTGGTGATGAGCTGCATTCCTTTTGAGGGGGAGATGCACTCTGATTTTTTGAATTTCCAGCTTTTCTGCCCTGCTTTTCCCCCATCTTTGTGGTTTTCTCTGCCTTTGGTCTTTGATGCTGGTGACGTACTGATGGGGTTTTGGTGTGGGTGTCCTTTCTGTTTGTTAGTTTTCCTTCTAACAGTCAGGACTCTCGGCTGTAGGTCTGTTGGAGATTGCTTGAGGTCCACTCCAGACCCTGTTTGCCAGGGTATCAGCAGCAGAGGCTGCAGAAAATAGAATATTGCTGCACAGTGAGTGCTGTTGTGTGATTCTTGCTCTGGAAGCTTCGTCTCAGGGGTGTATCCAGCTGTGTGAGGTGTGAAGTGTTGGTCTGCACCTAGTGGGGAATATCTCCCAGTTAGGCTACTCAGGGGTCAGGAACCCACTTGAGCAGGCAGTCTGTCTGTTCTCAGATCTCAACCTCCATGCTGGGAGATCCACTGCTCTCTTCAAAGCTGTCAGACAGCTGTCAGACTCCACCTCTGGGTCTGACAGCTCTACAGAGACAGGCAGGCCTCCTTGAGCTGCAGTGGGCTCCACCCAGGTCGAGCTTCCCGGAGGCTTTGTTTACCTACTTAAGCCTCAGCAATGGTGGGCACCCCCTCCCAGCCTCGCTGCCTCCTTGCAGTTAGATCTCAGACTGCTGTGCTAGCAATGAGGGAGGCTCCATGGGCGTGGGACCCTCTGGGCCAGGTGTGGGATATAATCTCCTGCTGTGCCATTTGCTAAGACCTTTTTTAAAGCGCAGTAGTAGGGTGGGAGTTACCCGATTTTTCAGGTGTTGTGTGTCTCAGTTTCCTTTGTCTAGGGAAAGGGATTCCCTTCCCCCTTGAGCTTCCTAGGTGAGGCGATGCCTCGTCCTGCTTCAGCTCTCGCAGGTCAGGCTGCACCAGCTGACCAGCACCAATTTTCTCACACTCCCCAGTGAGATGAACCCGGTACCTCAGTTAAAAATGCAGAAATCACCCGTCTTCGGTGTCGCTCACACTGGGAGCTGGAGGCTGGAGCTGTTCCTATTCGGCCATCTTGCTCCCTCCTCAAG
>NW_016824892.1:0-213 GCF_001698545.2 Rhinopithecus bieti | reverse complement strand
TGTCACCCAGGCTGGAGTGCAGTGGCCGGATCTCAGCTCACTGCAGCCTCAGCCTCCCAGGTTCAAGTGATTCTCCTGCCTCAGCCTCCCAAATAGCTGGAATTACAGGTGCCTGCCACCATGCCTGGCTAATTTTTGTATCTTTAATAGACCTGGGGTTTCATCATGTTGGCCAGGCTGTTCTCGAACTCCTGCCCTCAGGTGATCCACCTA
>NW_016824891.1:6187-8569 GCF_001698545.2 Rhinopithecus bieti | reverse complement strand
TGGCATGCGCCTTCCCTTCCTCTCCAAAGCCACTTCATGCCCTCCTCCTCCTCCAGGCAGCCCTCCCGGCTCCTACTGCGGTTATGCCCTGGGGCACCGATCAGGGTGCCAGGCCCTTCCTCCCAATTCCCCTGACATATTCCGGCCCAGAAATGCCCCCTTTCTCTAGAGATCACACCTGGGTCAGAGGCGGGGCGCTGAGGAAATGGCCCAGGCCTGGGGTGGGGTGTCAGGGGACGCAGGCCAGCCCCGCGGCTCAGCCCAGCAGCCCCGATGTGGTGCCCCCAGGTATATCCAGAACCCGCTGCTGCTGGACGGGAGGAAGTTTGATGTGCGCTCCTACCTGCTCATCGCCTGCACCACACCCTACATGATCTTCTTCAGCCACGGCTATGCCCGCCTCACCCTCAGCCTCTACGACCCCCATTCCAGTGACCTCAGCGGCCACCTGACCAACCAGGTAAGAGTCTGCCGTAGGTGAGGGCCCTCCCTGTGGCCTTGGGATGAGATTAGAGGGAGGTTCTCACTGCTAGGGGATGCAGAAGGGGTGTGGCTACAGATGGAGGTGGCCCAGGCCTGGAGGTAGCCTGGGCTGCCCCCCGCCAGCAGTCAGCACGGCCTCTCACCTCCCTCTTTTGCGCACAGCAGAAGAAGGGCGTGGCAGGGACCCCGTTAGCTGGGGAAAGGGCTCAGAGCCCTGCAGCCCCCAGTGCACAGCCTGGCTCCCAAGCTGCAGCTGGGTTTTCTGAGGATGGGGTCTGGGCGGGCATGGGAACCAAGGGGATTCTGAGGCCGTCAGAGGAGGGGCCCTGTGGGCAGAGGTCTCCGGGGAAGGACCTTCATGGGAGTCCAGGTAGGGGCCTTCTGTGAGGATCTGTGGGGTCTTCACAGCTGAAGGGGGGTCTCAGCAGATGAAGGTGTTTGTGGGAGGGTCTTTGCAGGCAGGTCATGGTGGGGCTGAGGGAGGCTCTCAGGGAACCCCCAGGGAACAGGCCCTCCAGGTTAGGGGGCAGTTCTCCTGGGGACCCCAGGAGGACAGGTGCCCTGGACACTCTGGGAGCCAGTCTCCAGGCACCGTCTGCCCCCAGTTCATGCAGAAGAAGAGCCCCCTGTACATGCTGCTGAAGGAGGACACGGTGTGGAGCATGGAGCACCTCAACCGATACATCAACAACACGTTCTGGAAAGCCCGGGGCCTCCCCAAGGACTGGGTCTTCACCACCCTCACGGTGGGTGCACTGTGCCCTCCAGCCTGGTGGTGAGATCCCTCGGGGTGGGGGGCATGGCCGGGCTGGGCACCAGGCACACAGACGTCCCTGGCGTGCATGGGCGGCTGCGCTAAAGCGTGACCTGACCGTGTGGAACCAAACCCTTCCAGCATCTCCACTCACTTAGCTGGTAGCGCCTGTCCCCAGCAGCCAGCAAAGGCCCAGATGGAACGCCCAGCCGGGGGTCTGTCTGCACAGGTCCCTCTGAGCAGCCTCCCTGTAGGGTCAGGGGACAGCTCGGCTTCAGTGGCAGCCACCGTGTGAAGAGTCTTTGTTCCTTTCAGATCCTCCACTTGGCAGGGTAGGGCCGACAGCAGCCCCCGGCCAGGTGTCCTGGAGCAGCAGCAGCCCGTGCAGGTTCCTTTCCATGGGGTACCTCCATGCAGGCTGGACTCTCCTAGCTGAGGGCCATGTGCCGTGGGGTGTCCTCATTTTGCAAGGTTCCTTTCCATGGGGTACCTGTGGGGTACTTCAAACAACCCTGGCAGCAAAAGCCCTTGAGCAGCATGGTGTGAGGCTGGGATTAAAACGGGGCTTGGCCGAAGGACTCCTTATCTGTCTTGGTCACCTCGGCCAGGCCCCGGAAGCGGCAGCCAGGGACGGTCCTTCCTCACCCACAGGTGCGTGTCACTGTGGCTGGGACGGCGGCACTCAGAGGAGCCCCCAGTTACTTTCCTCACATCTCCCAAATTCTCTCTTGTGATAATTCACAGAACACAAAATTCACCATTTTAAAGTATGCAGTTCAGTAGTTTTTAGTATTTCAAAAGTTGTGCAATTACCACCACCAATTCCAGAACATTTCATCACCCCAAAAAAGAAACACTGTACTAACAAGCTATCACAGCTACATTGCTGGCCAGTCCTGGCCACCACTGATGGACCTTCTCTCTCTCCTGTCTCCTTTCTCTTAGCGTGGTGTTTTCAGGGTTCATCCACGAAGTCCACGTATCCTTTTCTTTCCTTTCCTTTCCTTTTTTTTTTTTTTTGAGGTGGAGTCTCGCTCTGTCGCCCGGACTGGAGTGCAGTGGCCAGATCTCAGCTCAGTGCAAGCTCCGCCTCCCGGGTTTACGCCATTCTCCTGCCTCAGCCTCCCGAGTAGCTGGGACTACAG
>NW_016824891.1:0-2711 GCF_001698545.2 Rhinopithecus bieti | reverse complement strand
AAAAAAAAAAAAAAAAAGGATCATGTCATCTGGGAATAGAAACAGCTTTACCTCTTCCTTTCAAATGTATATGCATTTTATTTCTTTTCTTACATATTGCTGGCTACTTCCAGAATAATATTGAAAAGAAGTAGCAAAAGCAGACATCCTTGTTTGTTCCTGATCTGAGAAGGAAGGCCATGGGTTTCTCATAAATACCCTCGTCAGGCTGAGGAAGTTGCCTTCTATTCCCAATTGGTTAAGTGGTTTTTGTTAATATTATAGAAGGATGTTGAAATCTGTCAAATGCTTTCTCTGTATCCACCGAGATGATCATGTCTTACTCTCCCTTCATTATATTAATGTGTTGTATTGCATTGATTAACTTTCATATGACAAACCTCACTTGACGATAGTATTGAACCATTTAAATGTAAATATGCTGTTGGATTTGGTTTGCTAGTATTTTAACGAGGATTTTTGTGTCTGTGCTTATAAGCAGTATTGGTCTGTAGCGTTCTTTTCATGAACGTCTTTGACTGGGGTGGTATTAAGGTAACACTGGCCTCATAGCATGTTAGGATGTGTTCTTTCCTTTTATTTTTGGAGTCTTTGTGAAGGATTGGTGTTCTTTGTTTGGAATAATTCACCAGTAAAGCCACCTGGGTTTTTCTCTGTAGGAAAGTTTATTATTATTATTACTAATACTCCTGCAATCTTTACCTGCTATAGGTCCATTCAGATTTTCTAATCTTTGGTCTGGTTTGTTTTTCTTTTCTTTTCTTTTCTTTTTTCTTTTTTTTTTTTTTTTTTTTTTTTTTGGAGATGGAGTCTCACTCTGTCACCCAGGCTGGAGTGTGGTAGCCCAATCTCGGCTCACTGCAACCTCTGCCTCCCAGGTTCAAGTGATTCTCCTGCCTCAGCCTCCCAAGTAGCTGAGACTACAGGTGAGCGCCACCACTCCCAGCTGATTTTTTGTATTTTTAATAGACATGGGGTTTCCCCATGTTAGCCAGGATGGTCTCGATCTCCTGAACTCGTGATGCACCCGCCTCGGCCTCCCAAAGTGCTGGGATTATAGGCGTGAGCCACGACACTTAACCTCAAAGTATTTTTAAGTTTCCTTTGTGAACTTTTCTTTGACCCATTAGTTGCTTAAGGGCATGTTATTTAATTTCCACATATTTGTGATTTTTCCAATTTTCCTTCGGTTATTGACTTCTAATTTCATTCCATTGTGTCAGAGAACATACTTCATTATTTCAACCCTTTAAAAAGTATTGAAGAGGCCGGGCGCGGTGGCTCAAGCCTGTAATCCCAGCACTTTGGGAGGCCGAGACAGGTAGATCACGAGGTCAGGAGATCGAGACCATCCTGGCTAACACGGTGAAACCCCGTCTCTACTAAAAAATACAAAAAACTAGCCGGGCGAGGTGGCGGGTGCCTGTGGTCCCAGCTACTCGGGAGGCTGAGGCAGGAGAATGGCGAGAACCCGGGAGGCGGAGCTTGCAGTGAGCCGAGATCCGGCCACCGCACTCCAGCCCGGGCGACAGAGCGAGACTCCGTCTCAAAAAAAAAAAAAGTATTGAAGAATTGTTGGAGCTGGTGTGGCGGCACATACCTGGGATCCCAGGTCCTCAGGAGGCTGAGATGGAAACGTTGCTTAAGCCCAGGAGTTTGAGTCCGGCCTGGGCAACATAGCAAAACCCCATCTTTAAAAAAACAACAAACAAACTTACTATTCATTAAGTGAATCATTAAAAAAACAAAAACAAAAACCACTTGAAACTTGTTTGTGGCCCGGCATATGGTCTCTCCTGGAGAATATCCATGTGCACTGGGGAAGGATGTGTGTCTTGCCTTTGGGTGGAGGGTTCTGTGGGTGTCTGTTAGGTCTTTTTGGTTTATCATGTTGTTCAAGTTTTCTATTCACTTGTTAGTCTTCTGTCTCTGTACTGAAAGTGGGATATTCAGTTGTCTGTTTCTCCCTCCAGATCTGTCAGTTTTTGGCTTTGTATGTTTTGAGGTTCTGTTATTGGGTTCGTGTATGTTTATGATTATTAGATCTTCTTGGTTTATCATTATAAAACTTTTCTTTTACTCTGTAGTAATAATTTTTGTTGTAAAGTCTATTTTCTTTGACATTTTAGAGCCACTCCAGTTCCACTTTGGTTACCATTTGCATGGTGTATCTTTTTCCATCCCTTTACTTTCCACCTATTTTTGTCTCTGAAACTAAAGTATCTTTTGTAGATGGTATATCATGTTTTTTAATGCACCCCGTCAATGTATATTAATTGGAAAGTTGTTTCAGAGAGATATTTTCTAGTGTACCTTTTTTTTTTTTTTTTTTTTTTGAAACAGAGTTTCACTCTTATTACCCAGGCTGGAGTGCAATGGCGTGATCTCGGCTCACTGCAACCTCCGCCTCCCGGATTCAAGCGATTCTCCTGCCTCAGCCTCCCTAGTAGCTGGGATTTACAGGCACCTGCCACCACGCCCAGCTAATTTTCTGTATTTTTAGTAGAGATGGAGTTTCACTATGTTGGCCAGGCTTTTCTCCAACTCCTGACCTCAGGTGATCCACCTGCTTCAGCCTCCCAGAGTGCTGGGATTACAGGCGTGAGCCACCACATCCAGCTTAGTGTAACATTTTAATTACCTTGTCATTTATTTTGCTATATGTTTTTGAGTTAGTGGTTATTCTGAGGATTGCCATTAATATCATATAT
>NW_016824890.1:6584-8536 GCF_001698545.2 Rhinopithecus bieti | reverse complement strand
CCCACCTCAGGCCCCATCCCCAAGTCCACAGCCCCATCCGAGGACCCTGGCCCCCAGCCCCCCACCTCCAGCCTGAGGTGCCTGGAGGACGCGGGACAGTCACCAGGCCCCCACTGGTGGCCGTGGGTGACAAACTTGGCCCAGGATGGGATTGTGGCGGGGTCTGGAATTGGGGGCGGGGGAGTGACTAGGCTTGGCTTCTCTGACCTCAGTGTCCCCAGGGCTCGAACACAGAACGAGTAATGGGGACCTGGACGTGTCCAACAGTGCGCGCCGCGCCCTCTGGGACCCCACCCTTGGCTCCACCCCGCACTGCCCAGGGGACACCATTCCCTGGCCCCCATGGCCTCCCCCGGACACCCAGTTCTGCCCCAGCAGCTCCCACGCCCCCACCTGGGGCTCCACCCCCAGCAGAGCAACGCCCTAAGCCCCGCCCCCCAGCCGTACCCCGGCAGCCCAAGGCCCGCCCTGTGTCCCGCCCCTGCTGGGACTCCTAACTCCGCCCTGTCCTTCCCTGTGGCCCCGCCCACTTCTGTCACGGCTAAGCCTTATTGACCTCCGTGGCCCTTGCCACAGTGCCTGGGGCCCTCATAGCCCTGCACCCCACAGCCCTGCCCCGCCCTTCCCCTGGAGACCTCATAGGCTCACCTCCACACCTGCAGGCCCACCCACCTGTCCCAGTGCCCTGTGCGACCCCGCCCTTGTAGCCAAAGCCACACCCCTATGGCTATGGCCCCACCCTCCTCATCGCCACACCTCTGCAGCTACGGCCTTGCCTCTCACCCATGGTGCGGCCCCGGTGGCCAAAGTCCTGACCCTATGGCTGTGGCCCCACCCCTGCAGTACCCTCATAGCCTCACCCCTGAAGCCACAGCACAGCCCCACACCCCTCATTGCCCTACCTCTGCAGCCGTGGACCAGAGCCTCATCCACGACCTGGAGCCCCTCGTGGCCTTGGTCCCACAGCCACAGCCCGACCACTACAGACTTGGCCCCACCCAGTACCCCTCAGCCCTGCATCTGCTGCTTAAAAGCACCCCAACACCCTCACATGCTCACACCTGATGTCTGACCCCGCCCAGCACAACCCTCAAAGCCACGCCCCTGATGTCTGATCCCGCCCAGCACTACCCTCAGAGCCCAGCCCCTGCTCCTTTGACCCCGCCCTGCACCACCTTTAGCCCCGCCCCTGTTGCTTGACCCCACCCCACAACCATCATAGCCCCGCCCCTGCCGCCTGACCCCGCCCAGCACAACCCTCAGAGCACCGCCCCAGCTGCCTGACCCCGCCCAGTACAGCCCTTACAGCCCCAACCCTGCTCCTTGACCCTGCCCAGAAAAATCCTCATAACCCCTCCCTTGCTGCCTGACCCTGCCCAGCACAACTCTCATAGCCCCGCCCCTGCGGTCTTGACCCCACCCAGCACAATCCTCATAGCCCCGCCCTTGCTGCTTGACCTGGCCCAGCACAACCCTCATAGCCCCGCCCCTGCTACTTGACTCCACCCCAGCAGCATCATAGCCCTGTCCCTGCTGCCTCGACCCGGCTCAGCACCCTGATAGCTCCACCCCTGCTGCCTTGGCCCTACACCTGCACCATTGTATCTCCACCCCAGCACCCTCATAGCCCCACCCCTGGGGCATTAACGCCACCCAGATCTCTCATAGCCCCACCCCTGGGGCATTAACGCCACCCATACACCATTGTAGCCCCACCCCTGATGTCTGACCCCACCTCAGCACCCTCACAGCCCCACCCCTGGGGCCTGGACACTACCCAGATTTCTCATAGCCCCGCCCCTGCTGCCGTGGCCCCACCCCTGCACCACTGTAGCTCCACCCCAGCACCCTCGCAGCCCCGCCCTGGCGGCATTGACCCCGCCCCTGCACCATTGTAGCTCCACCCCAGAACCCTCATAGCCCCGCCCCGGCAGTCTTGACCCCGCCCCCCC
>NW_016824890.1:0-2087 GCF_001698545.2 Rhinopithecus bieti | reverse complement strand
AAACTCCATCTTTACCAAAAATACAAAAAATAAATAAATAAATAAATAAATAAATAAATAAATAAATTAGCCGGGCGAGGTGGCGGCGCCTGTAGTCCCAGCTACTCGGGAGGCTGAGGCAGGAGAATTGCTTGAACCCGGGAGTCGGAGCTTATAGTGATTGCATCATGGCACTCTAGCCTGGGCAACAGAGTGAGGCTCCATCCCAAAAAATAATAATAATACAAAATTAGCTGGGCATGGTGGCGGGCGCCTGTAGTCCCAGCTACTCGGGAGGCTGAGGCAGGAGAATTGTTTGAACCCAGGAGGCGGAGCTTGCAGTGAGCCGAGACGGTGCCACTGCACTCCAGCCTGGGTGACAGAGTGAGATTCCGTCTCAACAAAACAAAGTAACAAAACCTTTGGGCTCTGGGGCCAAGGGCTCTTGATGAAGGGGAGGTCCCAGAGTGGGGTCTGAGCCCACATGCCCTGCTCGTGCCTGACTCAGGCAAGGGAAGGTCTTGAATTTCCAGCACAGTGATTCATTTTGTCATTAACACTGGGGGCCGGGGGATAGGCCAGACACACTGGCTCATGCCTGTAATTCCAACAGTTTGGAAGGCTGAGGTGAGAGGATCGCTTGAGCCCAGGAGTTCGAGACCAGCTGGGCAACATGAGACCCTGTTACACACACACAAAACCACTGGGGGGGCCCCCCCACCCCCAGATCAACTCAGCCTTCTTAGTTCTTGAGGTTTTTTTTTTTTTTTCAGACGGAGTCTCGCTCTGTCGCCCAGGCTGGAGTGCGGTGGCGCGATCTCGGCTCACTGCAAGCTCCGGGTTCACGCCATTCTCCTGCCTCAGCCTCCCGAGTAGCTGGGACTACAGGTGCCCACCACGTCGCCCGGCTAGTTTTTTGTATTTTTAGTAGAGACGGGGTTTCACTGTGTTAGCCAGGATGGTCTCGATCTCCTGACCTCGTGATCCGCCCGCCTCGGCCTCTCTCAGTGCTGGGATTCCAGGCGTGAGCCACCGCGCCCGGCCAGTTCCTGGGGTCTTATCTCCACCCCAGGCCCAGCTCCTCCCTATCATGGCCGGGGTCCCCACATCCTTTCAGAGGAGAGGCCGAGAGGCTGGAGGGACTCCTCAAAGATAGCACCAGTAAAGGAAAACCCAGGAGCCTATCGCTGGCATGGCTGCCCGGAGCTTTGTTTCAGGAGCCGCCGAAAGTTGGCTCCTTGTTTCTGGAAGGCTCCTCGAGGGAAAAGCCGTTAACACCACGCCTGCCAGGTGAGCTGGACACTCCACTTTGGGGAAATGATCCCGAGGAAACCTTCCAAAAGGAAGAGAAAAAAATTAAAAAGCCATTTGTATCAAGATGTTCACAGCAGCTCGGTCTGCGAGAGCCAAAGGCTGGAAGGGACCCAGCGTCTCGCATGGTGGCTGGCACAGTGACCTTGGGCGAGTTCCTGCAGCCCCTGAGAACCTCAGTCTCTTCTTCCCTGCACCCACCGCCTTGGGATGGGGAGGGGCTGAGCCTTTGGGACAGGCCCCTGGGAACCACCTGGGCTGGGGATAAAACCTGGAGAGACCTGAGAAAGGCTGACTCAGGGCCAGGCGCGGTGGCTCACGCCTGTAATCCCAGCACTGAGAGAGGCCGAGGCAGGCAGATCACAAAGTCAAGAGATCGAGACTATCCTGGCTAACACGGTGAAACCCCGTCTCTACTAAAAACACAAAAATTGGCCGGGCGCGGTGGCTCAAGCCTGTAATCCCAGCACTTTGGGAGGCCGAGACGGGCGGATCACGAGGTCAGGAGATCGAGACCATCCTGGCCAACACGGTGAAACCCCGTCTCTACTAAATATACAAAAAATCAGCCGGGCGGGCGATGGGGCGGGCGTCTGTAGTCCCAGCTACTCGGGAGGCTGAGGCAGGAGAATGGCGTAAACCCGGGAGGCGGAGCTTGCAGTGAGCCGAGATCGCGCCACTGCACTCCAGCCTGGGCGACAGAGCAAGACTCCGTCTCAATAAAACAAAAAACAAAACAAAACAAAAAACACAAAATTATTTGTGTGTGTGTGGTGGCGGGCGCCTGCAGTCCCAGC
>NW_016824888.1:0-1136 GCF_001698545.2 Rhinopithecus bieti | reverse complement strand
TTACAGGCTTGAGCCACCACGCCCGGCCACAATTTTTGTTTTCTACCATTATGTGAGAACATTAGACCCCAGCAACAGGTCATTGTGTAAGGAAAAATAAAGCGCTGCACTTTTTTTCAAAAAAGATAAAGTAATATATGTGATGTAGCTAAATGAATTTTTGTGCATGTTGATACCGATTCAAAATGTTAAGAGATGTAAGATTGAGATTGTTCAAGCATCTGACTATAAATGTGGGTATTATGATGTCACATACCCTCTAAGGGCATTTTGAAGAGAAGAAAGGTTTGGAAAAAGTGAATGGCAGGATCGATTTTGAGGATGATTTAATAATCTCTACTCAGAAACAGAATGACAGCATCGTTCTGTTTTGACAGCATCATCTCTGTCTCTCTTTCTTTTTTCTTTATTTCTTTGTTTCTTTCTTAATTTTTTGAGACAGGGTTTCACTCCTGTCCCCCAGGCTGGAGTACACTGGCACGATCTCAGCTCACTGCAACCTCTGCACAAGCCTCAGTACTTCTAGAGTGACAAGAAGTGCTAAAATACTTAAAATTACATGCAACAGTTTTATCATATTGATGAACATGTAAGATCATCCTTTCTGCATAAACAAAAATCTTCTAAAAAGTGTACACGTTATTAAAAAACACCAGCAACAAATACTTATATTGATTACCCGAGCATTAACAGGCGAACAAATAATAATTCTTGAAACACATGCACATAATTTCCTCAATTCCTTCCTTCCTTCCTCCCTCCCTTCTTCCCTCCTTTCCTTTCCTCCATCCCTTCCTTCCTTCCTTTTTTCCTTCCTCTCTCCCTCCCTCCCTCCCTTCTTCCCTCCCTTCCTTTCCTCCCTCCCTTCCTTCCTCTCTTCCCTCCCTTCCTTCCTTTCCTCCCTCCCTCCCTCCCTTCCTTCCTTTCCTCCCTCGCTTCATTTCTTTCTTCCCTCCCTTCTTTCCCTTCCTTCCTTCCTTCCTTCCTTTCCTCCCTCCCTTCCTTCCTTCCCTCCCTCCCTCCCTCCCTTCCTTCCTTCCCTCCCTCCCTCCCTTCTTTCTTTCCTTCCTTCCTTCCCTCCCTCCGTTCTTTCCTTCCTTCCTTCCTTCCTTCCTTCCTTCCTTCCTTCCTTCCTT
>NW_016824887.1:11216-13382 GCF_001698545.2 Rhinopithecus bieti | reverse complement strand
TCCTCTCATCCTAATGATCAAATGGCCTGTATGTGTATATATATAGATATAATCCTGTAAGATGTAAAGCTGAAAGTGAATCTGATCAAACATTCTAATAAAGGGGCAGAGCAAGGAAAATTCTTAAAGACATGAAACAGGATGGATCATTCAAGAACTTGTGTTCATTCTGCTCATTTCTAGAAACCTCTGGTAGTTTTGTGGCCAACTTTGTTTTAACCTCTCCATGATTATTAATAATAGAATATATTAAGACACCTGTATCCTACAACACCAAGACTTTTCTGACTAGAGCCAGATCCAAAGAATATTGGACAATCTGTGTGGATCTGACCAGCATGAAGGCCAACTTTCAGTCAGCCATGAATTGCCAGGTTCGTGTTGTCTTCACACAACTCAAAGTTCCAAAGTAATAATCTGTATAAAATAAAATATTTAGCAAAATACAATAGGCATGGTTATAAAAAAATCTACAGCCAACCTCTTGTTCCTTAGAATATGATTGTGTTTGGAAAACAGCCCTAAGAAGAGGCGATTAAGCCAAAAGAGGGAGTTTCAGTGGAAGTAAATCGAATAAAATGAGAACCCTTAGAAGAAGTGGAAATTCCTTGTAAAACTGGAAATTGGCACACAGAGAGACACAGGAAGTACATAGGCACAGACGCAGCCCCGTGGGAGGACCCAGCAAGAAGGCAGATATCTAGATGCCGAACAGACAGGACCCAGAAGAACGGAACGTGCTCACACCTTCCTTGTGGAACTTGAGCATCCAGAAGTGTTGAAAAGTAATTTCTGTTGGTTAAGAATATTAGTATGTGATATTTTGTTTGGAGAGGTATAATGAAGAAATTCAGGGGAGCAAGTTTAGGAGGTAGAAATCAAGAGTCCTGCTTGGCCCATGGTAAGTTTACATTATTTTAAATGGCAAGTGGATTGCTGCGGTCCTTGACTCAGGGACAAGTGCCTAAGCTCTTGTTGCAGTGTTGCTTCTTGGTTTGACCTCACCCTAAGTGACACTGTCTCCTTCAGTTCTTTGTTGACCTCTGTTGGCAATTTAAAAGGGCATACACAAAATTTGTCAATGCTAATATGCCACCCAAGAAAATGCATGTAGCATGGATTAAGGCAGTACATACAGCATCTATATTGACAGAGTTTTGTAATTAGAAAAAAAAGTAATTAATTCCTGAGTGTCTTTATATAAATGCAAGGGGTAAAGCAGAATATTAGAATATGTTTATATGTGATTATGGTATCAAACAAACATGTTTACAAAATGTTATGATCTAATTCCTACTTTTCAATGATCACCCTGACTGATGTGAGGGGAAGAGATATGGGACATGATGTGCTGGTGTAGGAATGTTACCAAGAGCAGCTAAGGATATTAAAGTCCTTCAGGAGACAGCACCATGGCCTGAACTATGACCTTGTAGTAAAGATTGTGCAAGTGGTTCTATTTGGGATGAGTGTCGAAAGTGGAGTCAACTCGATTTGCTAAAGGGCAGTGCCTGAAGGGAGTGAGGATTTTGAACCACTGAACACTTGACTTAGAACAGGATGGGAGCTGTTATGAGAGCCGAATTGTGTTTCCTAAAATTTCATATGTTGATGACTGTTCCTTCAGGACCTCAGAATATGAACATGGATATTAGAAGGCAAGTGGAGTGCTGAAGGCTGCCACTCACCTCTAGGTGCCCAAGCTCCTGCAGCAGTCCTGCTTCTGTCTTTCACCCACCCTCACTCACAGACAGTGTCCCTTTCTGCATTTCCATCACTTCCATTTTTGTTTTGTCTGTTGAGGGCATAGCTGGTATTTATGGTTTCCTGATAAACTTTACTCATTGCTGACACTGGAGAAGGTCAGAGAAAGGGCCTGAAATGAGTCACCTTTAGGGGCATTTCTGTTCTCTTCCTGTACTCTCCTGCCAAGGACAAGTGAGTCTTGCCTCAGACTTGAGGCAACCTCAGTTGGTGACATAATCAGGCAATGTCAGCCTGGCCTCCTTGCTGCTTCTTGTCTCTGACATTCCTTTGTTACCTGATGGTCTAATTTAAGCCACCTAGGCAGGATTGCTCATCTCTAGTTCCTATGGAAAACAATGTCTGGTGAGACCAGAGACACAAATCTCCATAATACAGTGGGATCTGCTGGGACCAAGCAAC
>NW_016824887.1:0-6885 GCF_001698545.2 Rhinopithecus bieti | reverse complement strand
TAGTCCAGTATTCCTGCCAAGTGGTCCCTGAACGTTCAGCAGCTAAATGGTGTCTCATTTTAAAAATTCTTACTTTTCAATAAGTATGCGATTAAGCTTGCAACAAATATCTAATGGAATGGAAAAATATGAAACTAAATTTAAAGACATAACTCATTCTACCTGCCTTCCCTCCTTCAGAAAACTACCACTGTTAACTTTATGACATCTTCTCTTTGAAATATTTATGTGTACATTGAGAATTAGAATATTTTCCCCCAGAACTAGTACCATAATTTTTATGCCGGTACATATGTTAGTCATTTAAAAAATACATTTCTTTCAATATTTCCACATGAATTTACGAAGCTAAGTAGATCTGTTCAGTGGTTATCTGTTTATCTTTACAATTTTATGCTACTCCATTATGTGTCTGCACTGTGATTTCTTTAACCAATCCCTGTCATTGGACACTGAGAGTGGTTTCAGCTTCTCACTGTTGTAGAATATGTTCCAGTTACCATCTGTGTAAATGTATCCCTGAACAAACTCTGTAGCAAGTAATGACAAGCTAGGAATGACCTTATCTCTTCATCACATAAGGAATGATTTGTAGCACATTTTGTGCAAGGGAGGGGCATCAAAAGAGGGAGCACTCAAAAACTTAGGAAGGAAACACAGGAGGTAGAAGGGATGGGGAGAGAGGGGATGGACTCTCATGTACTCTACTGCAGTAACTCCAGGGAGGAATTAGACATTTCCTGCCATGTCAAGTCTGGTCTATGAACTTCCTTGTCTGTTTGTTTCAGGAAATGAATAAGAAGACGACAGTGATTCAAATGATTCAAAGTCCGTGACACTGGAAGAATGCGGTCATAGCTCTAACTTCAATATACCAATAAAATCATCAGCTTGCAATTTCTGATTGTGGTGTCTGTTTCTCAATGTTTGTGAATGTGGGATCTGAGGACCAAGAAGACATTCTAAGAACATGTAGGAAGCCTTCTCCTTGATGCTCTAGGAAGCTTCCCTCTTGCTTAATCCTAATTTAGCCAGCTGCCATGAAAAAAGGTTTTACTGTTTCTCTACTTCCCTGTTTTCTATTATTTCCCACTCCCACGAGATGGAGTTTTTTCACCCAGGCTGGAGTGCAGTGGCACAATCTTGGCCACTGCCCTTGCATCTCCTGGCTTCAAGCTATTCTACTGCCTCAGCCTTCCAAGTATCTGAGGTTATAGGTGCCCATCATCATGCATGGCTCATTTTTGTATTTTTCGTAGAAATGAGGTTTCGCCATGTTAGCCAGGCTGGTCTCCATCTCCTGACCTCAGGCAATCCACTTGCTTTGCCCTCTGAAACTGCTGGGATTATAGGTTTGAGCCACCTTGCCTGGCCCTTCTCTGACTTCTATAGCACAAAGATAAATTTTAAAATTATTTTCAGATTGTTTACTGATATTCTAGAAATCTTAAGGACAAGAAAAACACAACAAATGCAAACACGTCACAGAAGCTGAAAGAAATCCTTATAATTTCTGAGAAACTGAGTTCAGTTTCAAGGGAATGAATATGGTTCCATATGTCATAACCCCACCACCTTCTCTCCCATTTACCCTATTTTAACAGTGATCACTTCTCTCCCTTCCTATGTTTCTCACCATTCCTTATTGAAACCTGAATGGATTTCATTAAAGAGGCAGCGTGATTTAAAGGAGCAAAGAATTTGGACACTCTCAGATTTTAATGAAGACCTCATTCTTTTTCTTGCTATCTCTTGACTCTTAAAAGGAAAATTAGACTTTCAGGGCTTCAATTTACTCATCTAAAATGAGAATAATCATAACAACTTCCTTAGAGTATGGAGGCTAATGAGATAACATACATACCAAAAACCTTACAGATACTGGCATGTCTGCTTCTCAAGCAAGGAAGGTTGAATATTAGAAACTGCCTATGTACCCACTGATAACCTCAGATAATTCACTAAAAAGTCAGAAAAATCAGAACAGAATGATCTCACCATAACCACCACTGAGTTGAGCAACCCACATTCAGTTGAAGCCCAGGTCTCTGGTTTCTCTCCTATTATCACAGGTGAAGCCTTCCTACTCCTATCTCTTAACTTCCCACTTGATTCTGAACCACATTGCCCAATCAAGGATTTTGCTTCTGCATGTGACCCTTTTTTTCTGATTCTTACATCTATGCTCTATGGGATTATTTCAATCAGCCAAAGCCTACTGAAACATCACCCATTCCTACAGAAGTCTTCCTAAGACTCGTAGTGCTTCTTTCCTACCATATTATTTCTCTGCCATTTTTATTGCAAAAGTTCTTGAAATTTATTTATGTTTTAATATTTCCTCATCCCCCCACTTCCAATTTTTTCTTATGCACACATTATAGATGCTTTTGTTCTTTCCACTTCCAGTCTGTGAAGGTCATGTGTTGTCTCCATTCCACTCATTTAGGAGTCAATTCTCAGTCCTGCATCTCCTTGACCCCTTGGCAGTTTAACACCATTGATCCTACCCTTCTTTTGGGCTCTATCAGTCTTTCCAGGAACCTCTTCCTCTCTCCTAGGGTTTCTCCTACCTCTGCCTCTTCCCTCCTACAGCTACAAAGTTCTTCCTCTTCCAAGTCTCTTTTGTCTTGATAAAGAATTCATCGAATTAATTAAGTAAACTAGGTTTTTTTTCTTGACTTTTCTCTTTTCCTCCTTCATCACATTATGTCTAGTCAAATAAACTGTGTTATCATTGTGAAGTTCTAGCTTCAAAATAATTTCCTACTGCAGCCTGTTTCATTACTTTCATTTTATCAGCCCATCTAAGCAAGCCTCATCTGCAGTTTACACCAAATAGTTCTATTTATTTCCCAACAGTCAATTACATACCTTGGCCGTTTAAAAATTATATTACTTTTCTATGTTTTCCAGTTGATTGCTACCACTGTTACTCTGTAAGAACCAGATATTTTTTTTTTTTGAGACAGAGTCTCGCTCTGTTTCCCAGGCTGGAGTGCAGTGGCAAGTTCTCAGTTCGCTGCAACCTCTGCCTCCTAGGTTCAAGTGATTCTACTCCTTCAGCCTCCCATGTAACTGGGATTACAGGTGCGTGCACCACACCCAGCTAATTTTTTGAATTTTAATAGAGTCGGGGTTTTATGAAATTGGCCAGGTTTGGCTCAATTTCCTGACCTTGTGAAACACCTGCCTCATACTCCGAAAGTGCTGAGATTACAGATGTGAGCCACTGTGCCCAGCTGCTAATTTTTACCTATGCTAAAGTGCTAGGTATTGCCCCCTAACTCTCTGTGGAATTGGGGGATGCCCTACACCTAATTCATTCTGCTATGGCAACACTGGTCATTGTCTTCTTTTTATGGCAGGGTACAGAAGCATTATGCTTAGATATTCTGTTAATTAAAATAAATATTTTTGCAGAAATACAAGTTTGATTTTGTTACTCAGATTACGTAGTGCTTAAGTCACGGCATTACGGCACTCATCGCTCAAATAACAAACACTACATTTATTAATACCTCACTATACAATCCTTCTGCCTCCCATACTCCCAAGTATTCATTGTCTGTCATTTCACTCTCTACATCCAGCAAACACATTCTTTAGCAACCACTTACCAATGAGAACATGCTATATTTGATTTTCAATATCGAGCCTGTTTTGCTTAAGAAAATGACTCCCATTAGAAGCAATAACTGCTTATAATAATGTCCTGAGAAAGCTAGGCAAAGCATTAGTGGAAAAATTCTTGGGAGCGCTTCATCAGAGTCCTTCACCACAGCAATGCTCCTGGTCATTTATCTCACGGAACAAGGAAAATTGTTTGAGAGTTCTGATAGAACCATGTTACAGTTTTAGTTTTGGTTATTTGAACTTCTTTTTGTTTCTTGTGTTTTCATGATGGTATATATCATGTTTGCTTCAAAGTACAGAATTACCTTAAGGATTTCTTGTAGCATGGGTCTAGTGGTGATGAATACTCTCAGCTTTTATTTCAATAAAGTTAAAATAACAACTTTATTGTTATTTCATTTTGAACGTGTCCTTTGCTGGAGACAGTATTTGTGGCTGGCAGAATGTTTTTCTTCGAACACTTTGAATATATAATTTCATTTTGTCCTGGCCTGTACTGTTTCATCTGTGACTATCACTTGTAATCTGATGAGGCTTCCCTAATACATTTCTTGATGCTTTCATCTTACTGTTTTTAGAATTTCCCTTTGTTTTTGACTATTGACATTTTGACTCTTATGTGCCTTGGAGAAGTCCTTTTGGGGTTGTGTCCATGTGGATATGTTCGAGGTCCTGTATTTAGGTGTTCCAGTCTCTTGCTAGCCCTGACAAATTTTTCCTAATATTTGGTTTAAAATGTTTTCCTTGCCCTTTCCCATTTCTTCTCCTTTTGGAATACTCAAAATCAAACATCTGATTGCTCCTTGGTGTCTTGGGAAACACTGGCTAAATTGGATACTGTATTAAGGGACCTAAATTTTTATTCATTTGTCAGAATAAATTGAAAATTTCAGAAAGTCAGGGTGGAGATTGGTCCGACAGTTGTAGATGAAAAGATAAATTTGTATATCATGTGGATAGCTATCAGGTTTCTGCCTGAGACATCTCCAAAGTCCTGGCCCCAGAGCTGGTGTTACTTTGTCAGTGGTTGGGGCTGTTCAAGGAGGTAATGCTCACTAGCCTAAAGTCAGGCATCTTTAACCTGATCTCACCACCGTTTTAGCAATGTCTGGAGGGTGTTTTGCAATGCTTAATTATTCATTTTAATGTTCACAGAGAAATATAATCACAACTTCTTTATATGTGATAGAAAGCAACACAAATCTTCCTCATAGTTTTATAAAGTTGTATGAGAAAGAGGTAAGCAGATATCTTTAAAAGAGGGATTATTTTCAAGTGGTTAATGACAGAGCCACTTCTCTTTAAATGAACACATAGGTTTCCTCTCAGAACAGGGTCTTCTCTTCTGCTTAAGGACATCAATAATAAATTCTAGCAAACATTTCTTACCACAATTGTTGAGTTTTAGATTCACGTGTTTACATTTCTCACGTGTTGTAATTTGGAATGTGTAGCAGATCATACCTTCCATAAATATCCAAAAGATTGTCTCTCACTTCATGCTTTCTGATGACAATGGGACTTTGATATCCTCCCTGCCGTTGGTGACATCTGATTCCTCCCACTTGAACCTTGGTGAACTCGGGTAACTACTTTGACTAACAGAGCATGTAAGAAATGATGCTTAGTAACTTTTGAGTCTAGATCATAAAAATGTCATGGAATTCTAACTTGTTCTCTCAGGAACCTGTCCACATGTTGTGAGGAAGCCCATGCTGTGAGATAGAGATCTAAAATTAGTTTGTAAAATTATTGGATATTGAATTATCTCCAAACAACTTTTAATGACCTGGTTTTAGTCATTGATCGATTTGCTTCAGAATCATACAATAAATTTCCATACAGATATGGGTATGTAGGTAAAGATGTAATAACCATTCCATCGTACCTACAATAGTAATGTCTGTTTTACGTTATTCACCCTTTTGTCCTTATAATAGCCCTTTGATAATTCCTTGCATTATGTTTACTCTTCAGATGAAGAATCAAAAGGTCAATATGATTGACTGATCTTTTCCATCATATAGCTGATAAACATTGATATATATTATTCTGCCAGGTTAAATTTATTACTGAGTTATTAATTTTTAAAGCTGTAAAGGGAATTGAATACTTGATTTTTCTTTCCTGCTATTTCATTGTTGTTATGTAGAAATGCTACTGATTTTCGCATATTGATAATTTATCCTTCAATGCTATTGAATCTGCTTTTTAGTTCTAAGAGTTTTTTGGTGGAGTTTAGATTTTTCTTTTCTATGTTAAGAATAATTATTTTAACTTTTCTTTTAAGTTCAGGGGTAAAGTGCACGTTTGTTACGTAGGTAAACTTGTATCACAGGGGTTTGTTGTACAGATTATTTCATCACCCAGGTATTAAGCCTAGTACCATTAGTTATTTTTCTTGATCCTCTTCCTCCCTCCCTCCAGCCTCCAAAAGCCCCAGTGTGTGTTTCTTAAATATAAGACCATGACACAAAAAAATACCGTGTTCATGAATAGGAAGAATCAATATTGTAAAAATGACCATACCGCCTAAAGTAATTGATAGATTCAATGCTATTCCCATCAAGCTACCATTGACTTTCTTCACAGAGTTAGAAAAAAACTACTTTAAGTTTCATATGGAACCAAAAAAGAGTGCATGTAGCCGAGACAATCCTATGCAAAAATAACAAGGTAGTGGATATCATGGTACCTGACCTCAAACTATACTACAAAGCTACAGCAAACAAAACAGCTTGGTACTGGTCCCAAAACATATGTATAGACCAATGGAACAGAACAGAGTCCTCAGAAATGACAAGTCACATATGCAACTATCTGACCTTCAACAAACCTGACAAAAACTAGCAATGGGGAATGGATTCCCTATTTAAGAAATGGTGCTGGGAAAACTGGATAGCCATATGCAGAAAACTGAAACCGGATCCCTTCCTTACATCTTATACAAAAATTAACTCAAGAAGGATTAAAGATGTAAAAGTAAGACCGAAAACCAGGAAAACCATAGAAGATAACCAAGGCAATACCATTCAGCACATAGGCATGGGCAAAGTCTTCATGACTCAAACACCAAAAGCAGCCCTGTCAGAGTGCCTTGGCAGTTAGGAAAAGGGAGTTTTGTTGCCACAAACACAGATAAATCCTACACTTCCTCAGACTGTGAGAAGGTGACAACAGAATGCTAGACACATGGTGAATTATTCTTATTAAAGTGAATCAAAGTATTTCTTTTTTTTTAAAATTTAT
>NW_016824886.1:397414-400970 GCF_001698545.2 Rhinopithecus bieti | reverse complement strand
CCCCCCATTCTCTGGTTTTAAATGCTTGATATTTAAGTTTTAGTTCAGTGTAATCTGCGGAGAGGTTACTGAAGTCATGCAGTGGTAACATCTACATATCTTCTTGAAAGTATACATGGTTATTGTTACCAGGTAGATAGTTCATTTGTCTAGAAGCTCTTCAATGTCTGTATTTTGTAGGCCAAACTAATTAATAGCACACCTATTGTAACACTATTTTCTCAATTTACTATACCATGAAAAGTTATCAATACATTCATTTTATTAATTTTTTTTTCATGCAAGAAGTATTTATTTAGCAACTACCGTGAGTCAAACAATGTTTTAGGGGTTGGAAAATCATAACTTTAATGCAGTGTCAAGGACATGGGTTTGGATGTCATATAACTTAATGGTAAAAATGGTAGCTGTGTAATTTGATGCCAGTGACAACTTTTCTGAGTCTGAATTTCTTCACGCAAAATATTGGTATAATAGTATCCCTTTTCAATAGATTCTTCTAAAGATGAAATAACTTATGAAAAATATTATGATCGTAAAAAGCACGTAGTGAAGACTCAGTGATATTGGTTCCCTTTGCTATAGCATAAGATGAAACACAGACCACCTGCTTTTGAGATTGTGACATATTTTCCAGGGAAACAGTTCTAGAATTACAGATAATTAGGATACAACGTGAAAAATATCCCAATAGAGGTATATTTATGTAATGTGCCAAGGAGAATATAAAGAGATGGATCTGCTCCTTCTTGAAAGAACCAGAAGAGATATGCCAAACAAATATTTCAAGTAGAGAATGTGGAAGGCTATCTGTTATTTTGAGTTGCCATTATTACACTTTGTATGTAATTCTATAGTAGCACTTGCCCATACCTTGTGATGTGTTTCTTAATATACTTATCTCCCTTTTGTCTGTTAATTTCCTTAAGTTACTAAGTATGGCTATTTGTTTTAATATTTCTAGCACCTGGTATAGTACATGGTACACAGCATATATTGTCAAATATTTTGTTATAGCGATAACTATCCCAAAACACGAAAGTCAGAAGATAGAGGTTATGTTCAGGAAACAGTGACAGTATTTTTAGCCAAGTAGTAAGAGTAGAGGCCAAACTGGGAACGGTCGTGAAAGCTATACTAAGAATTTAAAATCAGTCTTGCAGGTATTGACTAGCCATTGACAATTCTTAACTGGGGAGGGCTAAAGCTTTAGTAAGCAAAGAAAGCAGAAAAATACAGTTCTCCATTTTATTAAATTATTACTTTACTAAAGTTAAGAATATATGGGATCAATTTACAAAGCTCTGCTTTTTTTAATTTAACAGCTCCCTGTTAAAGTGCCTAAATTATGTTTAGTTGTTTTACTTTGCATAAAGATCTAGGGTGGCTGGCTTGGACAAAATTATTTTTATACAAATATAATATTGATTTTTTAATACGGGACAAGCATAACTGACGCAGGAGCACAGATTCAAATTGGAATCTAATTAGAAGGCAAGGAGCAAAAACTAAAATGCACATTTGCAATTATATCCAAAGTGTACTTTAATTACAATCTTTGCTCACATCAGACTACAGTCATGATAATTTGGTCTCTGTGCCCTAGATTCATTGGATGTTCTCAGGGTGCATGTAACTAACGAAACTAAAGAACACCTGTGAAAGATCTAGCAGTCTTTTTGAGTCCAGGTGAGAATTTTAGGAACATGTATTTCTGCTTGTTTCTTAAAGAGCAAAAAGTTCGTGAAATTCCCCTTTTCTAGGAGAAACTGTATTTTTTATTCTATTGTGGCAGATTGAATGCTGATGTATATATAGCAATTGTTCTCATTTTGGTAGTATTAACACTATCTTTGGAGCTGTTCAGTGCCTCTGATATTTTCAAACATCTATGCATTCACAGTGAATAGGACTGTTTTATAGACATTAGTGTTCATAATGAGAAAACGTCACATATTAAGCCGAGTATGGTTGTTTATTTAAGACCAGATCAGTTACAGAGAGCTTGGCTGGGCGCGGTGGCTTAGGCCTGTAATTTCAGCACTTTGGGAGGCCGAGGTGGGTAGATCATTTGAGGTCAGGAGCTCAAGACCAGCCTGACCAACATGGTGAAACCCTCATCTCTACTGAAAAACAAAAAATTAGCTGGGTGTGGTGACATGTGTCTGTAATCTCAGCTACTTGGGAGGCTGAGGCAGGAGAATTGCTTGAACCCAGGAGGCGGAGATTGCAGTGAGCCAAGATTGTGTCACTGCACTCCAGCCTGGGTGACAGAGCAGACAGAGCAAGACTCTGACACACACACACACACATACACACACACACACATACACACACACACACACACACACGCAAGAGAGAGACAGAGAACAACTTAGTGCCATTCAAAGCACTCAGAGAAAGGAGTTATTGGAAATGCCATAACATTCTTTTTCTCCCATGACTAGTCACTTTCAGGATTTTAAAAGAGTGAGATGCTCAAGAATTAGTGTAAGACAAAACTGAGAAATGGAAATTGATGTTGCCTTAATGCAGATTTTTAAAAAATCAGTTAAGTAAAATCTAAAGTTCTGAAAGATTGGTTTCTAAAGAGTTGGGCCAATTTAAGAATGGTACAATGGACAAAGTATGCATTTTTACAGTTTTAGAAACATGTACTTACACAATGATAGACTCAGAAGTAATCCTTGTGACCAAGTTCAAATCCCTAACTAATATGAGCATTGCATCTAGAGTCTTTATGGCTTTACATTTGGATGTCTATCTTTGACAATGATGGAGGAACTCCCTTCCACCACTGCATGGAGAAGTTATTTCATTTTTGTAAAACTCAAGCTTTGAAGAATGTTATTTTACACTCTGGAGGGCACACGTCAAGCCCACAATAGTGGTTACCTTTGGCCAATGGTAATATAAGGGTAGGGATTGGGCACAGTATTTAAAAGGGACTTTTGTTTTAACTGAAATGTTTAATCTTTTAAATTTACTGCTTTTTTGTGTAAACTATCTAATTAAAATAGATTTTATGTAGGCTTTTTTTTCTGTTAATCAAAATTGTTCTCCTTTTAGTTTCTACAGTTTTATTTTAAAACTAAAATAAGTGGCCAGGCACGGTGGCTCAGGCCTGTAATCCCAGCACTTTGGGAGGCCGAGGCGGGCAGATCATGAGGTCAGGAGATTGAGACCATCCTGGCTAATACAGTGAAACCCCGTCTGTACTAAAAATACAAAAAAATTAGCCGGGTGTGGTGGCGGGCGCCTGTAGTCCCAGCTACACTGGAGATTGAGGCAGGAGAATGGCCTGAACCCGGTAGGCGGAGCTTGCAGTGAGCCGTGATCCCACCACTGCTCTCCAGTCTGGGCTGTTGACAGAGCGAGACTGCGTCTCAAAAACTAAAAAAAAAATAAATAAATAAAATAAATAAGTACATGCCCACTTTATCTTTAACATTTTTAAGGTTTAAAATTTTTTAATTATTACGGGTACATAATAGTAATATATATAATATATATTTATATATTTTATATAAATATGTCTTTATTATGTAATGTATTA
>NW_016824886.1:381111-397058 GCF_001698545.2 Rhinopithecus bieti | reverse complement strand
AATATCAATATAATATAATAATATTTAATATTAATATTATTTAATAATATTAAATAATAATATAATATATAAATATAGTGCATACAATGTGTAATGATCCGATCAGGATAATTGGGGTATCCATCACCTCAAGCATTTATTATTTCTTTGCGTTAAGAACTTTCCAATTCTACTCTTTTAGTTACTTTAAAATACACAAATTATTGTTAATATAGTTATTCTATTGTGCTACTGAATAGTAGGTAATATTTATTCCAACTGTAGTTTTGTACCCATTACCCATTCCCATTTTATCCTCTGCCTCCCTGCTACCTTTCCCAGTCTCTGGTGACCATCATTCTAATCTCTATCTTTGTGAGTCCAAGTTTTAAAATTTTTAACTCCCACGTGAGTGAGAATATGCAATATTTGTCTTTCTGCATGTTGCTTATTTCACCTGACACAATGTCTTCCAGTTCTGTTCATATTATTGCAAAGGACAGGATCTCATTCTTTTTTTATAGCTGAATAACATTTCATTGTATATATGTTTGACATTTTCTTTTTTTTCATTAATTTATATTTTTGAGATAGAGTCTTGCTCTGTCGCGACATTTCTTTACCCTTTCATCCACTAATGAACACTTAGGTTGGTTCCATATGTTGGCTATTGTGAATAGTGCCAAGTAAACATGGGAGTCCACATATCTCTTTGCTTTACTGATTTCTTTTCTTGTGAATATATACCCAGCAGTGGGATTGCTGAATTATATGGCAGTTTTATTTTTAGTTTTCTGAGGAACTTCTAATACTGTTCTCCACAGTGACTGTACTAATTTATATTCCCACCAACAGTCTACATGTGTTCCCCTTTCTCCCTGTTCTCACCAACATTTGTTATTGCATGTCTTTGTACAAAAGCTATTTTGAGAGGGGTGAGATGATATGTCATTAAAATTTTAGTTTGCATTTCTCTGATGATTAGTGATGTTGAACATTTTTTCATATGCCTGTTTGCCATTTGTGTGTCTTCTTTTGGGTGAAGTCCATTTAGATCTTTTGCCCACTTTTAGTTGCCTTATTTAATTTTTCCTGCGGAATTGTTTAAGTTTCTTATTAATCCCCAGCATATGCCAATTTCAAAATGGTAGCACTTCAAATATATAAAAATAGCTGTAACTTCTTTGCAAATTATTCCAGGGAAAATATTTTCCTTTCATTTAACTATTCTTTAAATTTGTCATAACAAATATTTATTAAATAAGAATAAGTTATTGTTTTAAAAGATATTTTTGTCCAATAAGATGTGCCTGAAAACAAAAAGTTATAATAAATGACATGATCAGTGACTGCCTACCTGAGGCTGGCAGGCGAGTGGCAAAAGAATTGACAGAGAGAAATGAGTTTAGAAAGGTAGATTCATTAGAGAAAAGAGGGAGATACGTTGCAAGAAGGCAACGAGTAATACAGCAGACACAAGGCTGCCTGCAAAGAGGCAGGAACTGGAGGAAAGTTTTGTAAGGTTGTGCTGCTTGGTCTGATTGCTTGCAAACAGGATGCTTGGGTGTAGGTGGGCCATGAGCTAAGTGATTGTAACAGGATGCTTGGGCGCAAGCGGGCTGTTTTTGGTGGACCCCGGTTCTCAGAACATTTGCTCCTCTCTACCCCTGTTTCTGTTCCTACCAGCTAAGCCCATTTTTAAATTTTCTTCTTAGAGCTCCACAATAAATATTCCAAAATCTACCACAGTAAAACTGTCAACAGACATAGAGCAAAGACCAAGGCAATCATCTGCGTGGAAGGATCAGAGAAGACTTCACCAAGAAGGTGACATTTATCAAAGTCGATGGACTAGGACAAAAGCAGCAGTGAGAGGGGTGGAACAAATTCGAATTAAGATACTAAGGCACAATTGTCATAATTTTGTGATTGACTAAAGAAAGGTGAATAAAAAGAAGAGAGAGGCATGAGTGTTGGATGATACCAAGGTCACTATCTCGTATTCAGGAGCTTGGACAGAAAATTTTAGTTAATTATCCTGTGAAGAGGAAAATCATTTACACAGTTCAAAGTTTTAAAGGGGACCATTAAAAAATCTTCCCGTCTCCCAGCTCCCTAGTTCTCAGTTCCATAGGCCAGGGAAGATTTTATATTTGCTTGAAAGATAGTTTTATTGAGTTAATTGACATATAATAAACTGCACAGTTTGACAAGTTTTGATATATGCATACACCTATAAGACTACACTGCTATCAAGATAACACATATATAAATCATCCCCCAAGCTTTCCCCGAGCAGCTTGGTGTTTCCTCCCTGCTGCCCCTTGCTGCATCCTCCCATACTTAGCCAATCTCTGATCTGCTTTCTGTCACATTTATTTAATTTTATATAAAGGAAATTATATACAAACTCTTCTTTTACATCTGGCTTATTTCACTTAAAATAATTTTAAGATTCATTCATATTGTTGTGTGCCTTAATACTTTATACTTTTCTATTGATGAGTAATATCACATTATACGAATATACCACAATTTCTTTACCCAGTAACTTGTTGATAGGCATATGGATTGTTTATAAGTTTGGACATTAAAAATATAGATGACATAAACATCCCCGTATGCATTTTAAAATAAATGTTTGCTTTAATTTCTCATGAGTAAATACCTAGGAGTAGAATGGCTGGATTTGATAGGCATATCTATATATTTTTAAGGTGTTACATTTTTTCGAAGTGGTTGTACCATGTTATAACTCCATCAGCAGTGGATGCAGTTTCAGTTGCTTCATATCTGTACTAACAAGTGATACTGCCAATATTTAAAATTTTAGACATTTTAATAGATATTTAGTGGTAGCTCATTGTGGTTTGAGTTTTAATTTTCCTGATGAAGAATGTTATTGTGCAACTCTTTATATTCCTATTTGCCAACTGCAAATCTTTGGGAAAGTTGCTATTCATGTCTTGTGACCAGTTCTCTCTTGAGTTGTGCACATTTACTATTGAGTTTTGAGTCTTCTTTCCTCTTTCAAAGGTATCAGTGATACAAAGCCTTTGTCAGATATGCCATTTTAAAGTATTTTCTCCAAGTCTGTTGCTTGTCTTTTAATTCTCTTAGGTATCTTTTGAAGAGCAGATGTTCTCAATTTTGATAAAGTACAATTTATTTATTTCAAGTAGATCTTACTTTTTATGTCATAGCTAACAAATTACTGCCAAAGGAAAATTTTCTCCTGTGTTTTCTTTTAGAAATTTGATAATATTTCACCATGTTAGCCAGGCTGGTCTCGAACTACTGACCTCAGGTGATCCGCCCGTCTTGGCTTCCCAAAGTGCTGGGATTACAGGCGTGAACCACCGTACCTGGCCCTTTTGCACTTTTGCTGAAAACCAATTGACCACAAATGTGTGGAATTATTTCCGGACTCTACATTGTCTTTTTTGAATCCTGTTGTCGCTTTTGATGTCAACACTGCATTGTCTTATTTGTTTAAACTTTAAAATAACTTCCGAAGTCAGGTACTATAAGTCTTTCAACTTCTTCTATGTCAAATTTGCTTTGGCTGTTCTAGGTCCTTTGCATTTCTACATGCATTTTAGAATTGGCTTTTCAATTTTAACAAAACAACAACAAAAAAACAAAGCTTGCTGGACTTTTAATTGGGAAGGCATGGATCAATGTGAGAAAATCTTAAAAACACTGAATTTTCCAAAAGTTGAACAATTACCTCACTCCGCTCTCTGCTTATTTGTGTCTCTTTTAATTTCTCTCAGTGAATTTTTTTGTTGTTCTCAGTGTGCAGGTCTTCAATATCTTTTGCCAGATTTGTGCCAAAGTAATCAATATTTCTGATATTTTAATATTATACCCACCACTTTTAGTTATTATTAGTGGAAAGCTGGTATGTATTACCTCGCCCTCTATCACCAGAAGAGTCCTACAATTACTTGTTTTTCCTCATCCTGCTTAAGCTCTCAGCAATGTTTTACTTAGCTGAGCATTTTTAAAATTATTTCGACAATCTCTTCTCTTGATCTCTGCAGTATCATACTCTCTTGGCTTTATTCACTTATTCTTCCTTCTGAAATTGCTTTGTTTAACCTCAAAATATGTAAGTATCACAGGCCTGAGTCCTATGTCCTTTATTTTTCTACTTCCACACTTTCTCAAGTTTTCTTCATGGCATTAGATATCATCGATTTGCTGACATCTCCAAAATATGCCCCTAAATTTGACCATTCCAAAGGTCAAATAATTTGTGATGAGTACATTCCAGGATTGATCATCATTTGTGCTGAGTACATTAATATTGAGTGATCTACTTAAAATATACATTTGAATATCCAGTTGGTATCTTAAACTTAAAATTTCCCTCTGTAAACTTCTTCAATTTCAGTAAATTCTACGACAATATACCCTGTTCTTCAATTCCTGTAACAAAGGGTTACCCTGAACTCTTCTCTATACCCCCATGTTTAACTCCTCTTTTACTTTGTTTGATTCACCCCCAGATTCTATTCTAAATCCATCCATTTTCCTGTTTTCTATTGACACCTTTCTAATCTAAGTCACAGTTGTTTTTCACCAGAATTGCTCAATAAATTTCTCTGATTCAACCCTTGGCCTCTTATATTCCTTTCTCTGGATGGTAACTAGAATAATCTTTTAAAAATGCAAAAGAGATCCCATCTAATCATACTACTTCCCTATTCAAAATGCTCCAAAATCTTCCTGTTGCCCTTGGGATAAAATCAAATTTCTTTATGAATGCCTACAAAATCTTTACATTGTGTGACTTTAGGAAACCATTATTCTTTCTATTCTTTGACTTGACCAAGCTCATCTTCTCCTTTAGGGTTTTTGCACCTGATATTTTCTCTGCTTTAAAACTTTAACCCTTCACTTTCCTATATCAGATCTGTCTTCTTTTAAATGCAGAGCAAAAATACCACCTCTTTAGTGCCCATTTCCTACCTACTTTAAATTAGCTCCCGTACACTTCTCCATCTAATTCACATATTTTGAATCTTATTTCTAATTGAAATTATCTTGTTTATTCATTTACTTATTAATTTTTCTGTCTCAAGCTACCAGAACATAAACTGTAGAAGATTCTTTATTTGTCTAATTTACTACTGTATTTCTAGTACCCAGAATTCAGGACTTAGTACATGGTATGTTTTTGATAGATACTTATTAAATGAATGAATGAATCAATCAAATTTGGGAATAAGTAAAGCCACTAAATCTTTTTTATGTAAAACCTGCTACCAAAACAAGTTTTCTTAAACCTACTATGTAAGAATTCTTGGATCATTTTTATATACCTTTAACAGTTCCTTTGTTGATTCTGATTGACTCTGTTATTTTAACCATTCTAGAATACCACTCTAACAAATATTTCCAGCCTTTGATATCAAACTTCATATTAAATGTTGGTATATGATTTGAAAATTATTCTTCTCATCAAATCAATGATTAAGTGGTACTCAACAGAGGCAGAAAAAGATGCCATGCTAGAGGATAAGCTTTATTCAACAAGATAGGTACCTATTAATCTATGCTTAAGTAATCCTCTTAATGTTACTATTACTCAGTTAATATTTATTACTTTTATTCCAAAAGTATCATATCATACTTTGCTGAAATCAATACATCTCATTAGCTGTATTTTGCTGATGAGTAACATTAAAAACTCATTAGAGAAAGAACATTATGTTACTTTGTAATCATTTCCTCCCAAGGAAATGCTGATTCTCAATAATCCTCCCTATTGATCCTACATGGTTATTGCCCATTGCATTAATAATCAATTCTCAAATTTATTAAAGATGTATGTTTCCAGAGTGTTCCATTTTGGAAACTAAAATATGGATCTGTCATTGGTTATAATGTGACTTGTATTTTCAGCATTTCCAATAATCATGGAAGTGGTCATGAAATTAAACCTTTAAATTCCAACATCATTTTGAAAGCAACTTGATAAGACTGAAATGTATGAACTCAGTTAAAGCAGGTAGGTGGTTTCTTATGACTTCCCAATTTACTTTGAGCTAGAATACGCTCTTTCTGATGTTTACTCTTTTATTCCTGTTTAAAAGCTAGGCTGTAGCAGGTCATAAAACCTCAAAGTGAAGCTACTGACGAGGATGGTGTACAGATCTTATCTTGAACTTCGTTTTAAATTAGATTTCAGATTTCATTGGAGGCAGAGAATTTGAGGAAATGGGACACATTAAAGACAAGCATATTTCATCTGTAAAAAATCTGCAACTTTAAATATTATAAGACAATTATGAAGGATGTTCACAGCAATGAAACAGGATAAGCAGTTTGTTTTGATAAGTGGTTGTGAAATCAGGAAAGAGGCACTAAGAATGTAGAAGCAGAGAATAATGTAAAAGGATTAACATCGATTCATTGATAAAAAAATACATTGAATAAGTTGGTGAGAAAAATCAAGAACGAATTATCTGAACAGAATTTTTCCAAATTAAAACTTTCCTTTGAACTTCGAGAAATGTTTTGTAAACAAGAGATTTAAACTATGCATGGGAATTTGTGTTGGCAGAAAAACAAACTACATATGAGCAAATCAGTTAACAGTGAATGTAATCCTGACCCCAAACAAGCAAAAGCTCAATGATGTGATTAATACCAGATATGATCGGTTAATACATAATGAACATGATTAAAACGTAGGTTTTCTTTTTAAAAATATCTTTATGCCTTTTATTCATTTATCGTTCTTTGCCATTAGAAAATAATTATTCCACTCTGATAAAATCGTTTGTCTTGTTTATTGGAGACTAACCATCCTGAAACTCTTCTTTGTGGATTATGAACAGATTCCTTCAAGTAAGAGATAGAATTCACACTCGTATTCATCTTTGTATATAAAATGAGCCTAGAAGGGTTGGACCCAAAACATGTGAATGTTAGAATGGATTTTCCAAAAAATAAACATTTCTAGGAAAACATTTTATTGTTAGATATATTATAGATGTACTTTTTATTGTAGTTTTGTATTAATAAACAATAAATTTTTAAGAAAAGTATGCCTCTCATGCAATATTTGGGATATTCCTTTGTTTTTTTAAAAAATTTATACTTTAAGTTCTGGAATACATGTGCAGAACAATGCCGGTTTGTTATATAGGTATTATCATGTTGCATGGTATCTTTTTTTGTTATGTTTGCTGTCACCTTCAACCATTCCATCTATCATAGGTATTTTCTCCTAACACTACCCTCTCCCCTTACCCCAACCCTGATAGGGCCTCGTTTGATGAATGTCCCTCCTTCTCCTGTGTCCATGTGTTTCAGTGTGTCAACTCCCACCTTATGAGTTGAGAACATTGTGGTGTTTGGGTTTTCTGTTCCTGTTTAAGTGTGCTGAGAATGATGGTTTCCAGTTTCATCCATGTCCCTGCAAAGGACATGATCTCATCCTTTTTTATGGCTGCATAGTATTCTACGGTGTATATGTGCCACATTTTCTTTATCCAGTCTATCCTTGATGGGCATTTGGGTTGGTTCCAAGTCTTTGCTATTGTGAACAGTGCTGCAATAAACACACTTGTGCATGTGTCTTTATAGTAGCACGATTTATAATCCTTTGGGTATATACCCAGTAATGGGATTGCTGGGTCAAATGGTATTTCTGGTTCTAGATCTTGAAGAATCGCCACACTGTCTTCCACAATGGTTGAACTAATTTAAGCACCCACCAACAGTGTAATAGCACTCCTATTTCTCCACATCCTCTCCAGCATCTGTTGTTTCCTGACTTTTTAATGATTGTCATTCTAACTGGTGTTAGAATGTGTTATGGATTATATTTTAAGATGTGTTTTTCCCTTACATCTGCTTTTCAGTATCATACACAGGAAATCTATGCAAGGTGTAAGAATTATATTTGTTTATACCATATTTCATGCTTATCTCTAAGTGAATCTGGCAAAGCTGAAGATATACATAATACATCCGACAAATCAATCTTAGATTATTAAAAATATGTGGAGAGAGGGAAATAAATGTGCTAAACTTAAATAGTAATTGAGGATTCAAATAACTTGCTGGTCTCCTGAAAGTCTTATGGAACATCTGTCTAACCTAAAATCAAGTTTCATGCAATTTTAAAATATCAAGATGTTTAAAATGGTTGGATATCTACTGTTGAGACTGCGCTTATGTTGACCAAATAAAATAAATCAACATTAGTATTTCTTGCAAAAATCCCTAATGTAAAGACAGACAGGCTATTTTGTCTAAATAATCTGCAGTGATTATGTATACTGATTGACTTCATGAGATCATTACCTTTCTACTTTTGCCAGTGTTGAGAGTCCTACTTTTTCTAATCTTATTATTAAGCCCTTCTGCTGAGAAGGCTCACTCTCTGATCTCTGACCCTCGAGTTGCCACTTAATGGAAGAGTTGACAAGGATAAATCTCTTAACAAAAAGAGAAGGAGGGCTTAATATCCTGAATGCAATATTGAGAATTCAAACCAAAGCTTGAGAGAATAACTTGACAAGGTCCTTGGGAAGGATACCCTGTTAACAAAACAAAAACAAATACAGTCCTGAATTTTCCAATTCTATTCATAACAGAGATTCAGAGAATGACATATAAGCTAGAACGGAAGCTTGCACTGTGACCATCAGCATTCTAATATTTTTTTGTGCTGCGCTATAGAGCCTGTCACATTGTGACAGATTTTTATTTTAAAGTGAACAATAAGTGCTATCAATAGGGAAAGATAAGAAAAATAAGACACAAAGGAGTTGGCTGGTTCTGCATGTTAATAGCTTCCACTTGCATAGCATTTTATTTAAAAAATCCTTCTACATAAAAAGTTTCACTGTTGTTCATCTTGCATGGAACCTTATATGTTGCAATTTCTGCACCTAAACCACAAGTGGGAATGAGCTCTAAAAAGCACTGCTTTAGGCAGCCACTTAAACATGATAGCCTTGTTTAAGTAAGATTTTATTTTTCAATTTATACTTTCTAGTCCTTACTTTGAATCATTTTGTCATAAACTAGACTATGGATCAATGGGAAGACTTTGATATTTTGGGTCAGAGAGCAACAAGATCTGGCTCACAGTGCCTACAAGGTGCCAGATATTTTTCAAAGGTGCTGAGGTATAGTAGGCCGAATTTCAAAAAGAATCTCAAAGATTCCTTGAGTAGTATCTTGTACATGATAAGTGGAATGAATAAATGGATGGATCAATGGATTGATACTCTTGCTTTAATCCGGTGTTTTATTTTCATCACAAGGCTTTCTGTCTAAATTATCTCTTTCTAGATTACCTTTCTAGATTACCTGTTTCCACTGAGGAAGAAAGAAAGAAAGAAAGAAAGAAAGAAAGAAAGAAAGAAAGAAAGAAAGAAAGAAAGAAAGAGAAAGAAAGAAGAAAAGAAAGAAAGAAGAAGGAAGAAAGAAGAAATAAAAAAAGGAAAGAAAAAGAAAGAAAGAAAAAAAGAAAGAAAGAAAGAAAAAGAAAGAAAGAAAGAAAGAAAGAAAGAAAGAAAGAAAGAAAGAGAAAGAAAAGAAAAGAAAAGAAAAGAAGAAAGAAAGGAAAGAAAAAAATGTAATATTTCTCGAGAAGCTGTATAGGAAGATGCAGCTCAAGATGAGAGGACTGACAGTGTAAATCATGAAAAATGGGCAACTTGAATAAATCCAGGGATAAACAAGGCTGCAGACAGAACCATGGAGCATGGGAATGGAATTGTTAGCAAGAAATAGGTCATAAGTGGAAAAAGTGAGGTTGACATTCAAGTTGGCCAGAAACATGTAGTTATGTAAGCGAGAAGAAATGTAGCCAATATGCATAGAATCAATATCATTTACCTGAGCATACATGCCTGCAGACTCCAGTTCTCCAGTTCCTAATTGAAATGGGTATAGTTTCTGTCATCTATGTAGGAAGTACATTCGAAAATTTAACATTTCTATTTCCAGGTGAAATTTAAAGTCTCTTTAAGAGTGAGTTCACCTCAGTTTAACCTTGTACAGATCTTATTTTACTTACAGGCAATAAGAATAGCACAACCACACCTCCTCTTAGAAAAGCATACTGCAAACGTGTGTTAGATGACCCTGACACCTTTTATCTTAAGGAGTTCTCCTGTTACTTAGAAAAGTTTTAAGTGAAATTAGGTAAAGCTATACATAGGAGATTTTGTAATTCCAATAAAATGAAAACTTTTCTAAGGCAATTTTCTATTTCTTCAAGATCCACTGAATAGTCTATTCAGAAACATTACCATAATACTTTAGATAGTTTCCTACCTGTCCATTTTAGGACAGCTTCTCCAGTGCTCTTGAATGTGATATTAAAAATATTATCTAGAATGCACTTTCTTCTTTCTTTGTTCTTCCGTTTTGTGTCAAACCTGCCTTCCTACTGAAAGCATCCTCTGTTTAATACCATTACAATTGCATTTTAATTAATTCGCTTTATTTTAGTGTTTTCGTTATCACTTGGTGTTGTATTAATCTGTATGTTACAGAGTGTGCTGTAAATGAAGTTATTTCATATATTTATTCTGTGCTATCTATGGAACTGCATGCTATAGTGGAAAAAAACTGGCTTTGGATTCAAAATTATCTGGAATTGAGTCTTTGCTGTAACTGACTTAAGGTAAATGATGTATCTTCTCTGAGCCTTTGTACTCTCCTCTGCATGAAGGTTAAGTAGTTCATGGGCTTGTAGGAGCCAAGATGCCTTATTGAAATTTTAGCTCTAACTCTTACTAGCTATGCCTCTTTGGCACAAACTAACTTAATCTTTCTGAACCACAACTTTCCATCTGTAAATTGGGGATTACAGTAATGCCCTCTTCACAGGAATTGTTGTGAAGGGTAAATAACATACTAATTATAAAAGCATATCACATTTATTAAGACTGATAAAACATGTAAAGTAGAGAAATCTTATAACTGTCTTAAAGTGTTTCTAGAGTGAAAAGTATGGTAAGTTGTCTAAACCAAAAAACTGAAATGCATTTTTTAAAACTAATCTTTAATCCGTCTCTCCTAATTCCTAACAGACACATGTACACACACATACATACACATAGTGTTACTGAACTACAATACAACTAAATGGACCCAGCAGTACATCCATCCTCTGCAGTGGAATTCTACTATGGCAGCACCTTTTCCTTCTTTGTTTTCATAATAAAAACATATGTCTTTCATTGTAAGAACGCACCTGCTGAAATCTATGGCAAGAAGTTGTATTTTCATAATCCTTGCCCATTTTTTTCCCTTTTAACCTCAAACCTTCATATAAAATAGTATTATTCATAGAATATATCTAATGGTTGCATTCACACTAGCTTTATGATTCGTTTTCATAGACTGGTACAAGTAATTTTTTTCCTAAGGAAAGCTGGAGGTAGGTGCAATAAGCAGCCAGCCACTGGGAACTTGTCCCTCGGTAGCAGGGAAGTCCTTGTGTGGTCCCACATCTGGAGAGTGGAGAAGTACTCATGGTCAGACCTCGCATTGTCTTAGGAGTTGAAAATTTCACTTTTAAAGATATGACCATAACCAACCCTTTCTGATCTGTTGGAGGGCATCACACCATTTTTCTCAGAGGCTAATAGAAGGGGAAGAGTCAGATACTCTGTTGTGGTCAGATGGTGGCTGCCCATGTTTCATCATGTTACAGGGGTAACAATAGCATCTATTTGGTTTAAATGTTTACTGTGGTACCTTTAGGAGAGTACTCTGAACATTTATAATTTCTGCTGAAACACACTTCCAAATCAAATTGAAAGTGAATATTATTGTGTCTTCCCCAAAACTTTAAAACCAATGAAATCTGCTGCATTGCAGTATTCAAACAATTCCTGGAAATGCAAAATCCAAACTATGCTTTTAACACAAGACGTAAAAATGGAATTTGTAAACCTACTAATTGCCTTTAAAAGCACAGCCTGGAAGGCTACTATGTTTCCTCTGAGGGACATGTCAGATGTCATATCAGATCAGGGGGATTTTTAGTATTGCTTAAAGAGCCTACAGTCAAACAATTGATGTGATCCCACAAGCTAAATTTTATTGACTTTACTCAGGTCTAGCCTGCATGTTATGTACACTTGCATATATAATTAGATAGCATGCGTGAAATAATAGACCAAGGGGTCCTGGTCATTTACGTACCATTTACTTCCTCTAACTGCCATCAGGATTCTAGCTAATAAGCTTGGCTCAGTTGATAATTATAGCAGAAGGTGAGTGTTATTAATTAAACAGTTACCGTAGCATAATCATTAATAATTGGTTAATTCTGTGGCTTTTGGTGTCAGAAAAATCAGTGACCAAGACTCCCGTTAAAAACTATGTTACCTTGTGTAAATAACTCAACCTTTCTGAGCTCTAATTTTTTTTCACTTATAGACAGAAAAATAATAGTTTTGCAGAGGGTTGTTGTAAATTTTAAATAATATTACAAGGCAAATGTTTATTCATTATTTTTGTTCATTATAGTAGAATTTAGAGCCATGAAAATTCTGTTCCACTAAAATTACAAGACACTATTGCATTGTATGCTATTCCTATGAAACTATCAATGATATTCATCATAGAATTTGAAAAAAAATTAAAATTTATATGGAAACAAAAGAGCCGGAATAGCCAAAGCAATCTTAAGCAAAAAGAACAAAGCTGAAGACATCACATTACCTGACTTCAAATTATTATACGAGGCCACAGTAACCGAAAGAGCCTGATACTGGCAGGAAAACAGACAAATAGATCAGTGGAACAGAATAGAGCCACGAAATAAAGCTGGATACCTACTACCATCTGATCTTCAACACAATGGACAAAAACAAGCAATGGGAAAATGACTCCCTGTTCAATGAATGGTAGTGGGATAACTGGCTAGCTATATGCAGAAAATTAAAACTGGATTCCTTTCCTTTTTTTTTTTTTTTTTTTTTTGACGGAGTCTCGCTCTGTCGCCCAGGCTGGAGTGCAGTGGCGCTATCTCGGCTCACTGCAAGCTCCATCTCCCGGGTTCACGCTATTCTCCTGCCTCAGCCTCCCGAGTAGCTGGGACTACAGGGGCCCGCCACAGTGCCTGGCTAATTTTTGTATTTTTTTAGTAGAGGCGGGGTTTCACCGTGTTAGCCAGGATGGTCTCGATCTCCTGACCTCGTGATCCGCCCACCTCGGCCTCCCAAAGTGCTGGGATTACAGGCATGAGTCACCGCGCCCGGCCAGATTCCTTCCTTATACCATAAAAAAATCAACTTAAGATGGATTAAAAACATGTAAAACCTAAAACTATAAACACCCTGGAAGATGATCTGGGAAATAGCATTCTAGACACAGGCCCTGACAAAGATTTCATGATGAAGATGCCCAAAGCAAATGCAACAAAAACAAAAATTGACAAATGGGACCTATTTAAACTAAAGAGCTTCTGCACAGCAAAAGAAACTCTCAACAGAGTAAAAAGACAATCTATAGAATAGGAGAAAATATGTGACAACTGTACATCCAACAAAGGTCTAATATCCAGAATCTATCTGGAACTTAAACAAAAGAACGAGCAAAAAACAAACAACCACATTAAAAGATGGTCAAGAGACATGAACAGACATATTTCAAAAGAAGACATACAAGTGACCAACAAGCATATGAAGAAATGCTCAACATCACAAATCATTAGAGAAATGTAAATCAAAGCCACAGTGAGATACCATTTCATACCTATCTGAATGGCTATTATCAAAAAGTAAAAAAATAACAGACACTGGAAAGGTTGCAGAGAAAGAGAGTGCTTATACACTACTTGTAGGAATGTAAATTACTTCAGCCATTGAGGAAAGCAATTTGGCGATTTCTCAAAGAACTGAAAACAGAAATTCAACAGTGATCCTATTATTTAGTATATACTCAAAAGAATATATGTTTTTTACCATAAAGACATATGCATTTGTATGCTTATTGCAGCAGTATTCACAGTAACCAAGACATGGCATCAACCTCAATGTCCATCAACAGTAGACTTGGTAAAGAATATGTGGTACATATACATTGTGGAATACTATGTAGCCATAAAAAGAATGAAATTATGTTCTTTGCAGCAACATGGATGGAGCTGAAGGTCATTATCTTAAGCAAACTAATGCAGGAACAGAAAAGCAAATGCCACAAAGTCAGAGCTAACTATTGATTACACATGGACACAAAGAAGGGAACAACAGACACTAGTGTCTACTTGAGGGTGGAGGGTGGGAGGAGGGTGAGGGTAAAAAAAGTACTACCTGTTGGATACTATGTTTATTACCTGAGTGATAAAATAATCTGTATACCCACCCCCAGTGACCCGCAATTTACTTTTGTAAGAAACCTGAACATGTACCCCTGAACCTAAAATAAAAGTTAAAAAAAGAAACTCTTGCATTGTAGAAAGTTGTTTACAAGAGTAAAATAAGTCTGGATTTCTCAATTCTTAGGAATATTAAAAATTAGAATTTCTCAGAAGAAAAGGGAAATGTAAATCTGATAAATGAGGTTAAGTTCTGAATCTGATTTAAAAGTATCAGCATGAATATATAAACCTATAACCCTGGTATATCTTCAGATTATGAGGAAAAACAAAATTTCTTAACTCTGTGAGCTGAAATTATTTAGTAATACTTATCAACTCAGTAGAAATAAGCAACCCTAGTGCACATACTATGGTTTCCAAATATCATTTTCCACTAAAATGAACCAGAGCTCATTGGAGTCCTGGCACAACAAATATACAAAGTTAACCTGGACTGTTTCGTAACAGCCAGAATGCACAGGGGCTATCCTAGGCGGCTACTATTGTATTAAAAGGACTTAATGAGCCCTGGGGATGCTTCCACTGGCCAACAATGGAACTAAGTGACCATCAATGAATAAAATAAACCTAAATGGATAAAACACACCTAATGTATGAAACCCCATGAGACTATAAAGATAATAAAAAGAAGGTGAGATGGAATTAATATTTATTTCACTTATTATTTTAAAATAAGCAAGAAAAAGTAAAACTGTCAATATTTTTTTCTGGCTTTTTATGTGTATCATTCACTGGAATACAAAATGGTAAATTAGGTGATTTTCTCTTTATAGAGATATTCTAGCTAATAAAGGAAGAAAGAATGATAAAATTAAAATGTCCTCATTTAACAAAAGCGCTAGTGAATGAAGGGATCTAGGCATTTATCAACAACTAGGAGTGTCACAATAAGGGAAACAAGCAGGCATGTATAGCTTCTGAAAAAGGGGCGCAGCCCTGCCTAGGAAAGCTCTATGTCAAAAAAGAATAAATAAGTAAGCATGAATATGGCCAATCTTCTAGATTCAATTTACAGGGAATATTAAATACAGAGAATAGAGAGTAATGTTAAACACCAGCAAATGGATGCAAAAAGAAAAATCCAGAATGTGGAAAACTGTAAGAGACACAGCAACTTGGTTTCTTTAACAAATAATGACAGAGAGGGAGAGAGAGAAGAAGAAGAAGGGGGACATCTGTAGACTGAAGAGCTCTCAACCGCTCAAAACATATACATTTTATATGGAATCTGATTATAAAAAAGCAAATTGTAAAAGAGAATGACAGTGAATAGCCAAAGGATGAGGCCAAGAAATAAGGGTTAATATTAATAAATGTGACAATGATATTGCAGTTATTTTATCAAAAAAGAGTAATTATCTTTTGAAATACACATTGATACATTTACGGATAAAGTGATAGAAAATAAAAAGCTTTTTATAGAATTGCAGTTGGCATTTGTGTTTTCACTTACTCTATTCGCTTACATTTATATTTAAAATAATAAAATCTATTACTAAGCTTTTTAAAAAAAATGTGACGCTAGCCTTTAGATCACATGGCTAGAATTGAAACAATGATTTGACATTTCTGTCTTAAGCCTTTGCTCATGTGT
>NW_016824886.1:377915-380092 GCF_001698545.2 Rhinopithecus bieti | reverse complement strand
CTGTCAATATTTTTTTCTGGCTTTTTATGTGTATCATTCACTGGAATACAAAATGGTAAATTAGGTGATTTTCTCTTTATAGAGATATTCTAGCTAATAAAGGAAGAAAGAATGATAAAATTAAAATGTCCTCATTTAACAAAAGCGCTAGTGAATGAAGGGATCTAGGCATTTATCAACAACTAGGAGTGTCACAATAAGGGAAACAAGCAGGCATGTATAGCTTCTGAAAAGGGGCGCAGCCCTGCCTAGGAAAGCTCTATGTCAAAAAAGAATAAATAAGTAAGCATGAATATGGCCAATCTTCTAGATTCAATTTACAGGGAATATTAAATACAGAGAATAGAGAGTAATGTTAAACACCAGCAAATGGATGCAAAAGAAAATCCAGAATGTGGAAAACTGTAAGAGACACAGCAACTTGGTTTCTTTAACAAATAATGACAGAGAGGGAGAGAGAGAAGAAGAAGAAGGGGACATCTGTAGACTGAAGAGCTCTCAACCGCTCAAAACATATACATTTTATATGGAATCTGATTATAAAAAAGCAAATTGTAAAAGAGAATGACAGTGAATAGCCAAAGGATGAGGCCAAGAAATAAGGGTTAATATTAATAAATGTGACAATGATATTGCAGTTATTTTATCAAAAAAGAGTAATTATCTTTTGAAATACACATTGATACATTTACGGATAAAGTGATAGAAAATAAAAGCTTTTATAGAATTGCAGTTGGCATTTGTGTTTTCACTTACTCTATTCGCTTACATTTATATTTAAAATAATAAAATCTATTACTAAGCTTTTAAAAAAAATGTGACGCTAGCCTTTAGATCACATGGCTAGAATTGAAACAATGATTTGACATTTCTGTCTTAAGCCTTTGCTCATGTGTACTTGGAGCTCCCCAAGGACAAGGACTGTAGCATGTCAGCTCTATATTCAAAGTGTCTGCAATATTGATGGTTCATAGTAGGTGTCGAGGAAATATTTATTTAAGCTGGTGTTTAATTTAACTATATTTAATCAGGTTAACTCAAACTTTAAAGATGTTCCCATATGAATGAAACACACACTGACCTTTCCTGTTCATTTGATCACAAGACAGGAGGATGTATAAAAGTACTCATCATCATCATTTATTTCTCTCTCGCTACTCCTTCAATAAATAACATTTCGTGAAATACTCTCCTTTTGGGATAATCACAACATAGCAACGTGGGACCAAAAAATTTGCTTTACTTAGTTTGAATAGAGCATGGCTTCATCAGATATGTGATTCTTAAGTTAAAAAGATACCATAAATTTCATTTTCCAGTATTTTTTTTTTTTTTTTTTACTGATTTTGAGTAATATTTTGGAAAGAAGGTATCTTAAACTATCATCATCATCAAGACTTCCTGAGCAGCTTGGGAGATGTAGCCGTGCCCCAAATTTATAAACAAGTTCCTACATAGATACAGACAAAGATTGAACATCACAGATCATTCTACGCTTTGTTACATACTTGGAAAATAAACTGTGACATTTTTATTCTAGATGATACAAAATTTAAAGGTTATTGGTTGACTTCTTTCTGAGTCAGTCATTCACTTGCTTTTGAATTTGGGGAGTTCTCAGGTACAAAATAAAGCAAAGCATACAAGATTTGCTGCCAGAAAATTTAATTCAACAGTGTAGCTAGATCATAATTCATTTTATGTTGTGTATTTTTAAGGACAAGAGAAGGAAAGGGAAAGAAAATTTACCAAATCCTTTCTATGTGCCAGGCCCTTTGTACATTATCTTTTAATTCTCAGGGCAGCCAGGAATGGGGGATGGCATTTTATTCATTTTACAGTAGAGGAAGTGGTGGGAGTGTGTATCAGTGAGGGTAACAGACTGATTAAACTTAATTCAAAGGCGATGAGGTAGGATTCACAGTGATTTGCCTGACTCCAGTGCCTGTATATGCTCCTTCCCGTTATAGTGAACTATATCTGCAGAATAACGAGGTTAGATTACTACTGAGTGGCAAGCCGAAAGGATGTTTTAACAGAGTCCTTCATACCAAATTAGATATCTATGTGTGACATAGAATCCAGGAAGACTTTGGTTGTATTTCAAAGAAAATTTCCCCCAATAGATGATGAAGGTGATTCTTTTTTTTTTTTTTTTTTTTTTTTTTTTTTTTTTT
>NW_016824886.1:356174-376513 GCF_001698545.2 Rhinopithecus bieti | reverse complement strand
GAGCATGGTATGTTCTTCCATTTGTGTCCTCTTTTATTTCACTGAGCAGTGGTTTGAATGAATGAGTTGGAAATATTATCTCATAGAGACTATATATATATAGTTTTTTTGGGACAGGATCTTACTGTATCAGTGAGGCTGGAGTGCAGTGACACAATCATGGCTCACTGCGGCCTCGACATCCTGGGCTCAGGTCATCTTCAAGGGACTTGTATTTAAAAGCTTATGTTTTCTAACAAATCTGACCACCTAAACACCGTGTAGTCAGTATTATTATTTCTTGAACCCAATTCTCTAACTATATAATCACTTGTTCATTTAACTAACTTCTACTTTTTCTTGCTTGCAAATAATTCTGTATTGCATTTATTAACTTCTGCAGTACTCTCTTTATGACAGATAAAACAGCTTGTGGTGTTATCCTCCTAAGGCAATGCTGATTGTTACAGAGATGTGTTATATTAAATTCTTTTTATGCTAGCGATACCTCTATGGTTTATCTACAGGTTTTAGCTACACTTATTTTTGCTCTTTGTCCATTTCTCTGGGATACCATTAGGAAATGCAATGTGATTACATTGTAGCCTCCATTTTGTTGTCTACACAAAGAAATACCATACCCTAGTTTTTTGTTTAATATGTGCTTAACAGTAATATTGTTAGTTGCTGAATGTCTCAGCTTAAGCAAGAAAATATAGTTCATAGTGCAATAAAAGTAATATTCTTAATTGGAATTTGGGGTCTCTGGGGTTGTGTGCTCTTGTTATCAGCTCTGGATACAGCTGTAAAAGCCATGTTTTTAAATTATTTTTATTTTAAGCATTGCTTTTTTGGTATAATCCAAATATTTGATTTTCCTGAACAGAATAATCCCACATCATCATTCAAATAAGATAATGCATGCCATGAAAAGTCTCATAATGAATTATTTGTAATTTCAAGTGTCTATTATGTCTTCAGAAAGGCATCAATCCTCAGATTGACCCATTGCTCAGGTAGAATTGTAAAAAATGCCATTACAATTTGTCAAAGGAAGCAATGTCTTAGAACTGGAACAGAACAAGCCAGTCCTGAGGGTTGCTTACTTAATTTTAATTAACAGTTAATTAGTTTTTCATGTAAAAGTGGTTCACTCCAGCACAGATTTGTGTGACATCAATTTAAAAATGTGATTGTCTGTATACGTTGATATCTTTTCTTAAAAGCAGGTATCTTTCTCCACAAAGATGAGTACCATAATTAATTCTCAAGGTCCGTGGGATAAGGGCTATGTTTGAGGGACACAATCTCATAAGGAGAATTTTATAATAACTCTGACAGCTTGACTCACTTCAAAGATGAAGTTAGATATAGGTACCTATACATACCCTGCTGGTGCTCCCAAGAAATATGGTATCAGAAGCATTTCCAGAATTCCTTGTACTACATTTTTTTACTTGTGTAGCAAAGCATGTCTGCTATTTTAAAGAGCTTGCACCAGAATTCCTTCTAGGGGGAGAATTATCTTTGATTAAGGACATATATCGACCAGTCTTTGCAGTTGTGGAAACAATAGCACCAAAACCATAGTCTGAAGGAAGATAGCACTAAAAGGGATAAAGTACTCTGCCTAAGAAGCTAACAGAATTTTACACTGCACTCAGTTTTCATGTCTTCATCTTCCTCAGTCTGGAAAGTTTCTGAGTCTTCCTCTGTCTTTCACGACCTTAATACATTTGAAGAATCACCTGTTTATAAATGTCTTTCAACTTCGGTTTGTTCAGTTGTTCTTCAGGTTAAATTTCAGTTGCGTGTTTTTGGCAAGAATGTAAGAGCAGTGATATTGTACCCTCAGTGCATCCTATCAGGAGGTACGTGATGTCAATATTTTTAGTGCTGTTAAATTTCTTTACTTGGTTAAGGTGATATCTATGGGATTTCTCTTCTGTAAGGTAACTATTTTTCCATTTGCAATTAATAAGTATTTTGGGAGGAAAGAATTTGAGGTTATGCAGATATCCAGTTTTACATCATATGTTTCCCATTAATTTTAGCATCATTTGTGATTCTTGTCTACAACAATTTTGACTGCATTGTTTGTCTTAGATGTACTGTACTCTGAAGTGATGTCATGAATGTGTTTCTGCTAAACTGAATGAAGGTGTGAGAAACAGGACTGAAAATTATTCTAAATGTATGTTCTGAAAGAGTGAAAGGCTTGAATTATCACTGCGTGATATGAGAAAATTAGACTATAGCAGATTTGAGAGAGCAGTTTATGAATAGAATCTTGGGTATGTTTCACTTTGAGATAATTCTTAGGTATTCAAGTAGATATATCAACTAGACATCAAATAAATGAGCCTGGAGTTCAAGAAGAGAAATGAGATAGAGGTATAAATTTGGGAACATTTAAAGCAACAGGATTGTATATAAGGCATTGGGATTGTATAAGATCCTAAGTGAGTGTACATAGAGATAGAAGAAATCTAAAGACCGAGCCCTGAAGTAACCATGAGGTTAAGGAATCAAAAATTTTGCAAAATCGGAAAGTCAGAATAAGAAATGTTCACAAGAATTTAAGACCCTAGGAAAAGAAAGCTTCACAAGAGCATTGGAATTCAAGAAAAAGAGCATGGAAACTTTGAGCCAAGTCTCATAGACTGACCTGAGGACCTTATTTAATTGCTTGGCCCTATGAGAATAATATGTGAATTAATTGCTAGAGTTTCTTTCCAACTCAACCATTTCAACTCAACATCAGTGGGATGAATACAAATTGTTTATGTTAGTAAATCCTGCCTGAAAGGAAAGGTTATATGAATGTGTCAAAGTCAGCAGTAGTCAAATCCCCAAAGACCAGAAAAATGCCAATTTCCTAGGATTTAGACCATATTTTCTTTTCATCAGAAGAGCCAAAGAAGTAGTTTACTCAAGAAACAGGGAAAATAACTTGCTGTTGATCTGGGGTGAGAATAGATAGTTCTAATTGATTTGATATTATTTTAAATTCTCAGATTTAAATGAGGAGAGAGAAGATCTAGGCATGTTACTTCACATAATATGGGAGCTTTGCTGGGTCTCAAATGCTTCAGAAATGATGAGGTGCTGATTATAGTAAAATTTGTTGTCATTATTTCAGCATTAATTCAAAGGCTTTCAATTTATTATTCTTTGGGGGAAAAGGAATAACTGTGATTCATTTAACTTGGGGGAGTTAATCGATATCAAACTATTATTCAAAGCTGACAATTACTTCCTTTTAAACTAAATTTTGTTTTATTGTTTTAATTTATCTACAAGACCTTGTTACACTTCAGTTTAAGGAAGTATATGGAATAATATATTTTGGAATAAGTCAAGTTTCGGGACTAAATATACAGTATAAAAAACACCGTTAGTGTTCTGGGATCAATATTTTCCTTTTAGGCAAAGGGATAAGTTAAAACTATCCTGGGGAGATCATAACTAAATCAAAAAGACAGATAAAATCATTGCTTTTTGTTCACCACACACCTCAGCCTTAAATTGCTTAAATTTTCTCCTAATTGCCCAAAGGAAACCCAGGGACACGACCAATATTGGTTTACAATGTTATGAAGCTGAAAATAATTGTTTTGCTGTTATATATTTCCTTAGTGTATTATACCTATTTGATTCTACATTTTAAAATACACTATCTATGTGAACTTTAGCATGAAATTGTTTCCTACTAATGTAGTTTGACTTATTTATACATACATGCTTTCTCTGATTATTCAAACTTATTAGAATAGCATGTCAAACACATTGGTGGGAAGATAGAAATTTCACTAAAAATATGCATCTATCCGAATCTACTCTTTGCAGATTACTGGACTGATTCCACTAGATGTAGGTAAATGGGATGGAGTTGGGGTCTGCAGAGTTAATTAAGATAGAGCATCCTTCTAAAGATAGTTCAAACTGCAACAAGTCAGGAGAGGGAACTACAAAGCCAATGTTTTTAGAAGAAAATTAAGGTCAAATACATGGTATTAAAACAATATTCCACTGTTTGGCACCTACTTTGTGGTTAACATTTGCTGGCGAATAAGTAAATTAATAAGTAAATACAATGACATTGAATCCAATGAATAGTAAATGAAGCCACAATGGAAGCAGAGGTCATAAGCTAGTCATAGAATCAAATCAGAAAGGATATTAGAGACTGCTATGAAAACCATGGGAATATCAAGGATTTATTTCATTGACCTATATGTACTGTGTCAGATATGCTTAAAGACAGAAGGCAAAAGTAATTAAACTATGCTACCTATTTACTATGCTTTTTCTATCCTTTTGGGATATTAAGTCATTATGATACAGAGCGATTTGAAAATACACATTTGAAAGAGATTTTGAGAGATGTGATATAATTATGACATTACCAGATATATCCATCTTTTAAGTAGTTCATCACTGAAAAGTTAAGAAAAAAAACCTCATTGGAGTACAAGTGCTGCTGTGAATTTAAAATATACTCTTTTAAAGGATTACAACTTTTGCATATATTTTAAAGTTTTGTTATAAAACGATTTTAGGCTTATAGAAAAGTTGCAAAATTGATACAAATGACTACCATATATGCTTCACCTAGATTATGAAAATATTTTATGGTAATGTCTTTATCCTTCACTTCAAAGTACTCTAATATGTTTATTCTAAATACAGTATGATTATCACATTCAAGAAATTAACACTGACAGAATGGTTTTATCACAGATTTCCTTTAGATTTTACCAATTGTCCCACGAGTGTCCTAAATAACAATTTCTTTTATTGTTTCTGGCCCAGAATCAAATCCAGATCACATTCAGTATTTAGTTGTCATGTGTCTGTAGTCACCTTTAACAGAATAGTTCAACATTTTATAAACTTGACATTTTTAAATGTCTAAAGTAGTTTTTTGGTAGAATGTCCCTCAATTGGGTTGTCAAATTTTTCCTCATGATTAGATGTAGGTAATAATTTTTTTGAGAGGAACACCATAGAAGAAACATTGTATCCTTCTTGTTGCATCATATCAGGAGAGACAAGTATCCCCCTTGTCCATTACAAAATGCAAAATGACTGGGGTTGGTCCTCTATCTTGCTTTCTTCAATGTAATTATTCTTTTAAAGGCAGGGTCATTTGTTTCTGTTTGTATTCTGTTGTGGGTACCTCCTCAATTCTTCCTCCTGTTTGCAGTATATAATGCATTAGAGTCCGGGCGCTGTGGCTCACACCTGTAATCCCAGCACTTTGGGAGTCCAAGGTGGGCGGATCACCTGAGGTCAGAAGTTCAAGACCAGCCTGGTCACCATAGTGAAACCCTATCTCTACTAAAAATACAAAAGAAAAAAATTGAGCTGGGCATGGTGGTGAGTGCCTATAATCCCAGCCCAGGAGGCAGAGGTTGTATATTTTTTCTCATATATATATATATATATGTATACACACACACACACACACACACACACACACACACACACACACACATTCATTAGAAAACTGTCCGGGTATCATGACTTATGCCTATAATCCCAGCACTTTAGGAGGCTGAGGTGAGAGGATCGTTTGAGAGCAGGAGTTTGAGATCAGCGTGGGCAACATAGCAAGAACCTGTCTCCACAAAAAAATTAAGATTAAAAAAATTAGCCAAGCATGGTGGCATGTGCCTATAGTCCCAGGTATTTGACAGGCTAAGGCAGAGGATCACTTGATCCCAGAACTTCACGGCTGCAGTGAACCATGACTGCATCACTGCACTCCTGCCTGAGGAACAAAGCATTCCATAGACGTCAGCATCACAAGGCACACAGCAGACAGGTAAAGGTTATGAAGAACGATTCTAGATGAGTAAATGAAAAACATCTATTATCCAAAATAACATTGTAACCAATAATCATTTGGATATATGTTTTATCTTTGTAATAAAATACATTTAAAAAGCCCTCTAAAATCTAAGTACCACGTTTCAGCCTTCAAATTGCCAACAATATTAGCAAAATGTGTCGAGATTTAAGCCGTCTTATGTACTGTTATTGGGAGAGTAAATTAAAAATATTTTTTTTCTGGAAGAAAATAGGACAATCCATTCCAAATGGTTAAAAATTGCATAAACATTAACTCAGAAATTATAGCAGAAATTTAACCTATGAAAATATTACAGAATTTTAAACATATTTGTAGAAATTTAACCTAAGAAAAATATCATAAACATTGACAAAGATTTAACTCTAAGAGGGATTATCGTATTATTATTTATAACAGGAAAATAACTCACAGTGTATGTTTAAGGGAACAAAGAAGGTTTTAAACAGTCTTCACAGAATTGTAGAATTTTATTAATTTTGAACAATTATTTTCTTAAAAGCTATCATTTAGCTTACCTTTACAAATGAGGGAGATAAACTGGGTTTCGGAGTCCAAACTTCAAAATTCAGATTTTAGAAAAATAAAAGATAAATGAGACCAACATAAAATAAACAGAGGGCAGGGCACGATGGCTCACACCTTTAATCCCAGCACTTTGGGAGGCTGAAGCGGGAGGATCACTTGAGCTCAGGAGTTTGAGACCAGCCTGGGCAAAATGGTGAAACTCTATCTCTACTATTAATAAATAAATAAATACAAAAATTAGCCGGGCATGGTGGTGCATATCTGTAGTTCCATCTACTTGGGAGGCTGAGGCAGGAGAATCGCTTGAACCTGGGAGGCGGAGGTTGCAGTGAGCTAAGATCGTGCCACTACACTCCAACCTGGGTGACAGAGCAACAGTCTGTCTCAAAAATAAATAAATACATAAATAATAAAAATAAATAAATAGAAACACGATTTTGAGGCCATCCTTGTTCAAATTTGAACTTTTGATCAATTATCTCTCACAACATGCAACTTAAAAAGAAGCCCCAATCTGTAGGACGCTTCATATGTAGCAGTCAGTATACTCATCAGGATATGTGCAAAAAGTACATTCTAATTGCAGAAGTGTGCAAAATGCCTTTATCTCTTTCAAGCTTTTAAAATGTCATGGACCAATAATATTTATATTTTCCCAGGACCATTTATCCAGCTTTGCTCAGAAAGCAGCTACTCTTCTCTTCTGAATCCCCTGATCTTCTTGATCCTGTTATTTGTCTAGTGGCAACAATCATATGGCCTTTATTTATTTAGTTTTTTTAAAAAACGTTTTTAGAGATGGGGTCTCACTCTTGCACAGGCTGGAGTGCAGGGGCGCCATTATAGCTCACTCCAGCCTCGTTCTCCTGGGCTCAAGTGATTCTCTCACCTCAGCTTCCTGAGGTATGTGCCACCACGCCCAGCTTCATATGGCCTTTCAGCAGAAGTTTTTAACCAGTGATATCCCAAAACCATGGTATAAAGAACTTCAGATCCACTCAGTCTCTACTTCCCCAATTCCACATATATTTCATAAACGTCAGTTACTTTCAAGGCACTGTCAAAATATTATGAAAACGTGGAAATGACAAAGGAGATTATTGGGTGTTCTCTCAAAGCAGTGCTGGATTCGCCCTTTTGATTGACTTTTTATTGACTGGGTTCTTTAACAGCTTGGAAGGAGCAGAAATTCACTTGTAGATTTATGTCTGATAGAGATGCAAATCATTTCTTTCCAGAAGAATAGATAACCACAAAGTTTATGGTTTATTAACCTATTGGATGTTAACTAGTGTTGTATCTCATTCAGAAATCTTATTCTAACATTGCTTTATTAAATTTTCTATAAATAGCTAACCACCTTAAATTCTCATGTGAACCAGTTTTAACATTGCTTCATTAATTAATGAGTTAAATAATATCACTGACATATGTTCATTTGATATTTTTATGAGAAGTATGTTATTACATTTTAGAAAATTATATATTAGGAGCACTCAGGTGCCACACATTAAAATGAGAACAAGTTAGAGGCTGTGAGTGAAAATGAAGAACAACCATCATTATGCTTAAGATGATGATGGAAGTGGTGATGGTGTTTGCACCTAAGGGGGAGAAAGAGATAAACTAAAATGGTAATTGTTATAGATTTAAAGCATATGTTCCAAGTTGGGAAAAAAAGTAATGTATGTCTCTCATTAAAAAATTTAAATGGGGCCGGGCACAGTGGCTCATGCCTGTAATCCCAGTACTTTGGGAGGCAGAGATGAGTGGATCACCTGAGGTCAGGAGTTCGAGACCAGCCAGGTCAACATGGTGAAACCCATCTCTACTAAAAATTCAGAAAATTAGCCGGGCAGGGTGGCAGCCACCTGTGATTCCAGCTGCTCCAGAGGTTGAGGCAGGAGAATTGCTTGAACCCAGGAGACAGAGGTTGCAGTGAGCCAAGGTCTTTCCATTGTACTCCAGCCGGGGCAACAAGAGTGAAACTCTATCTCAAAAAAAAAAAAAAAAAAAGAAGAAGAAGAAAAGATACCATTTTATCGTGTACATCGTTGCAACATTTCATAGCTATCACTGAACTTTTACAAATCTTATTTTACATTTAATCTTAAAATTTTGTGGTGCAGCTTGTCTTAAAATCTTTTAATAAATGTAGGAAGAATAATGACATCTGCATATGGGTGAGCAAACTAATGCATTGATATAAGAGGATTCTCCCACCCACATAAAGGAAAATCCTGTTTAAAAAAAAAAAGATAATGCTGTCTTTAAGTCAACAAGTTCATGATGAAAACAAAAGTCTTTGCAATTACTTTGCTCAATGGAAAGCTATTAAATTGCTAGGTATTTTTTTTAAAGCAACAACTGGAGTTAATATTGTGACCATTGAAATCGATTCTGTGAAATAAATTCCTAGCTCTCTCTTTAATGCAAGATAACAGATATATGCACCAAAATCTAATGATGCCTAATCTCCATCAGGGGTAACAGACTGAATTTAATGCAAAATATTTTACTACATCATTAGCCTGTCCACTTTGCCAAGTGTTTAATAGCAGAGATTTTTCCATAGAGTGATTACAGCTGTGTTTCAGATTTATATTTCTGTTTCTGCATAGTTAACTATCAAAATTGCTTTTAATTTAATGACCTGCCAGTGCTTAGATATTACATTTGTTCTTCTTCTAGAAGTAGGGTACATCTATATAGACTCATTTTTTTTTTATTTTAATGGTTCATTCTTTATAAAAAGATTTTTGCAAACATTTGCCTGAAGATGTGCTTGATTAGACTACTTTAAAATTCTTATTCTGCAAAGGCTTTGTGTGTGTGTGTGTGTGTGTGGCAATCTTGCCACTTCTTCCTATTGCACAACTCTTGAAGTACCAGCTTTACATTTTAAAAGAGCCAAATGTGATATGATCAACCAGGACATTTTGATATAAATGTCTAATAATTTTCTTCTGTTTATCTAGTTTAGACCAGAGTCTAAAGATTTCATTTTATGACTAATCTCACAGATAATATTATGCATTTAGGAAGATACCATCCTATTTTGTGAGACCTTTTTCCCTTATCTACTATTTCAGACATTTGGCAAAGGTAGACATTGACTGACTGATAATTAAAACTGTGAAAAGAAAATGTCATTGATGAAAGCACAATTCCTTCTAAAGAACCAAGAGTGAATAAGAGACATCTAGGAGACAATTGTTATCAGATGCAATTCTAGAAATTTTTCCAGTTACAAGAAAAGCTGTCAGGGAAACCATATTTATTTCTTCACATTTGAATTTCAGAACAATCCTGAGACATTTTTTGCATTTTGCGAAACATCAAGCATTAATTTATCCTGCCCTCTCGTCATTCTGAATAATTAACATTGATAAAATAGAAAGGAATGATATATTATTGGAATTTATTGTCCTTTTTTATTTTCATTTTGTTTTAGAATTCATACTACAAATACCAACATTTATGATTGTATAAAAGTTGAATAATACTGCAACTATTTAGGATGATTCCAATATAATCGGAAATACATAAAAATCAAAATTTCAAGGTTAAACCTAAAGATCTCACCCTATACCACATTTGAATTTTAAAAACATATTCAACAGGACATTTTCCCCAAAATCTACCTCCTTTTAAGTTCTGTCCATTGTTTCTGATTCCGGTCTCTAATTTCTCATCTATATAAGTATCAGACTTTTGAAAGTCAGTGTTTGCTCAGTTTACAGCATCTTTTAAAGAAAGTTGCATTCACCTATATATTTACTAAGGTTATCTATATGACCATATCCTGAAACTTTAAATATTTGCACACTTCATCACTAGGCAATCAGTTCATAAGCTGAACTGTTAACTTTGGTGTGGTCTTGTACCAAAAGATGAGTTGGGTAGATGAAATTCCCACTTTTGGATACTTGAATTGTGAATTATAAAGTAACTGAAGTAGTTGGTAATAGGAATAAGCACGAAAGTATCTACAGCAAGGGTGGAACTTGGCTGGGATATCATAACAGATCTGCCTGAGTAGTCAGAAACTTGAATTTAGAGAAACACATGTACAGAATAGAGGTCAGTAAAGCTGGGAGACAGTGAAAGAGGAAGCAACAAGACATCTAAAGGAAACAACAACAAAAAAAGCCGAGGGAATAGTGATCATAACACTGGTAAAGCATAGATTGAAGCACAATGAAATCACGTTTCAGTTTCTGGATTTAGTTTGAGTTTCAATGATGCTCAATGGTATATTAATATATTTTCTTGGATTATTTCCATGTGATTCCATACTGATTGTTGTAACAACCACCATCCCTATTTTCATCTACTTATGAAAGGCTCTCTTTTTTTGTTTTAGTTTTTTATTTATATGTATGTATGTATGTATGTATGTATGTATGTATTTAGACAGAGGTTTGCTCTTGTTGCCCAGGCTGGAGTGCAATGGCATGATCTCGGCTCACTGCAACCTCCGCCTTCCAGGTTCAAGGGATTCACCTGCATCAGACTCCTGAGTAAATGGGATAACAGGGTCCAGCTAATTTATTTTTAGTAGATACAGGGTTTCACCATGTTGGCCAGGCTGGCCTCGAACTCTTGACCTCAGGCAATCCACCCGCCTCAGACTCCCAAAGTGCTGGGATTACAGGTATGAGCCACCATGCCCAGCCAGAAGACTCTCTTTTTAATCACAAAGACCTAACTGAAACAACCTGGGTGACCACAATGTTGGACACCAGCTTTTATATCTCTGTGGATTTTCTCTACATACACTGTTTCCTACTACTGTAATCATTAAGAACAGTTTGATATTCATTGAAATGATCTCCCATGGAGAATGTTTGAAAATATCAATGAAAGCATTGTAACAAACTCATTAAGACATGGCATTTCATATAACACACCACAGACCTTTTTGTCCCCTGAAGACAGAACTTTTGCTTGCAGTTGTGACACAAAACTAAAGAACATTTTCAAAAGCAAAAGAAAAGTAAAATTATTTTGAAGATATGGGGTAGAGAATGATAAAGTAAATTACAAACTAGACCAAAAAAGTCCGGTTTTTGAACAAATAACAATCAAGTGTCTTCATTATTATTTCTGGACAAGATGGAGTAATGGAGACCCAATTTTTCTTCCCACCTCAAATAATAAAAATATTGAATAAATGTATTAACCAATGGATTTCCGACATGAGATATCGGGCACCAGAGGACAGTAATACTGACAAAGGGGAAACAAATGAGTCATATAATTGACCCCGGTAGCAGCACAGGCAGCATGTGGGGTCTCCTTGAGATGAGGAGATAGAGTTTGGACCAAGTACAGAGAGTCCAAGGCAGCTCAAAGTCCCAGAGTAGTGCATTCAAGAGGGAGTTTCAGAAATCTACAATATGTCCCATTAGAGTTGCTCTGTGCTATGTGTGATGAAACTACCCACAACAAGGGAAATAACCATCCACATAAGAAAAAAGGAACCCATTTTCAGTTCACAGAGTACCAGTATTTCTACCAGCCAGACTGAATAATCTTATTTATCCAGGAACATTAGGTAGAGTACTTAGAGGGTCATTGTCTCAGCTGTGGAGCAAAACTAGCCCTAATGTTTTCTTCTCCAGTGTCACCTAAGAAAGCTTTAAAGTAAGCCTTGAAATAATCAGATTGATTCCCCGTAACTCAACAATATCCCAGAACAAAACTAAAAATATTTATAAAAATATGAAAGAGCCAGGACAAATATTCACCTTGATAAGGTGAAAATCACGATGTTTCTCATCTAGTCACATATGCCTAGGCATGCAAAAAAGCAAGAAAATATGACACAGGAGGTGGAAATCCAATTGATAGAAACAGATGCAAAAAATGAAAAATGATGGAATCAATAGATATTAAAATCGTTATTATTTTATTTCATATACTAAAAGAGGTTAAAAATTTGAATTTATTAAATAGAGGCATGGAAGATATAAAAAGACCTAAATCAAACTTTTAGAAATGAAAACTATAACAGTTGAAGAGAAAAAAATATGTTGGAGGTTAATAATATATTAAATATTGTAGATGAAAGATTAATAAACTTGAGAAATCAATACAAAGTATCCAAAATGAAACACAAAAAGAATAAGAAATCACAATATGAGCACTGTACCCCCGAAAAGAATAACACATATTATTTTCAAGTGCACATGGAACAGTTACCAAAATAGGCAATATTTTTAAACAGGCCATAAGTCACAATCAATTTAAGACTATTTAAATTAGACAAAGCATGGTCTCTGACCACATAAATTAAAAGAACTGAAAGAGAGGGGAAACAAATGAGTCGTACAATTGACCTCTCTCTAAATCAAAGAGAATTTAGAGTATCTTGAAGTGAGTAAAAATAAAAAGAAAGCATATAAAAATTTGTAGGATGAAGATAAAACAGTATCTAGAGCAAAGTATATAGAACAAAATGTCTCTATTAGAAACAACAACAAAAAACAGGAAGTTCTTAAATGACCTGAGCTTCCACCTCAAGAAATCAGAAACTATAGGGCAAATAAGACTCAAAGTAAGCAGTAGGAAGACAATTTAAGAAGAAATAAATGGAGTCAATAATATAGAAATAACAGAGAAAAAAACTAATGAAATTTAAAAAGGATGTCTTTCAGAAGGCCAGTAAAAATGTATAAACTTCTCATCAGAGAGATTGGGAAAAATAAGAATAAACACAAGTTACCACATATGAAAAATAAGAGGAATGATATCACTACAGATTCTGTACATATTAGAAAACTGCTAGGGAAATATTACAATTTTAGGTCAATAAGTCTGACAACTTAAATGAAATGAAAATATTTCTTGAAAAAGGTAAACTCTCAAAGCTCAATTGAAAATACATAGATAACTTGAAAAATATATATATATATATTTGAAATTAAGTAGTTAAAACCATTCACAACATGAAAATTTCAGACCCAGAGGCATCATTGGAGAATTCTACCAAACATTTAAGAAACAATACCAATTCCATACAAAATCTTCCAAATAATTGAAGAAAAGTATATATTTTTTGCTTATTTTATGAGACAATATTTACAGTGAAACCAACACAACACAAACACAAACAGAATGAACACTAATACAGAATTTTCTTTCTTTCTTTCTTTCTTTCTTTCTTATTTTTTTTTTTTTCTCGAGACAGAGTTTTGCTCTTGTTGCCCAGGCTGGAGTACAATGCCACGATCTCGGCTCACTGCAACCTCTGCCTCCTGGGTTCAAGCGATTCTCCTCCCTCAGCCTCCTGAGTGGCTGGAATTATAGGCGCCCACCACCATGTCCTGGATAATTTTTTGTATTTTTAGTACAGATGGGGTTTCACCATATTGGCCAGGCTGGTCTTGAACTCCTGACCTCAGGTGATCCACCCACCTCAGCCTCCCAAAGTGCCAGGATTACAGATATGAGCCACTGCCCCAGCCAGAAATTTTAAATACAGTTTTAGAACACTAAATTCAACAATATATTAATAGGCTAATATTTTAGGATCAAGTGCTGTTTATTCCAGGAATGCAGAGTTGGTTTAATATTTGGCAATAGAACAATGTAATTTATTTTCATGAGTCAGAAAGCTTAATAATTTTAAGTTTTTGTTCTCTCTCAGATTGGCCTCTATATTCAACACAATTCCAATCAAAATTGCAACAGTTTTTTTTTTTAAGAAATTGATAAGCTGATTTCAAAATTTATAAGAAAATGCCAAGGAGCTAGCATAGCTAATCAACTTAAAAGAACAAAGTTGAAAAACTTTTTTTATAAAGCCGCAGTAATCAAGATAGTATTGGTACTGGAACCAATAAAGACACAATGATTAATAGAACAGAATAGAGATTACAGAAATAAACACTTATATAATAAACTAATTTTTGACAAAGATGGCAAGGCAATTCATTGAGAATAAATAATATTTTCAACAAATAGTCCTGAAACCACTGAATGTCCATATGTGAAAAACAGTGAGCTTTGGCATATACTTCCCACCATATACAGTAATTAGTGCAAAATAAATCATTCATCTAAACACAAGAGCTAAACTTACAGCAGAAAGCATAGAAGAAAACTAGGATTTGTCAAAGATGTCTTAAAGTTTAAACTTAAAAGGGAAAGACCTTAAGTTAGACTTTAGAAACAATTTAAAAATGCACTGTCAAGAAAATGTAAAGGCTCAAGTTAAAGTGAGAGCATAAGAAAGAAAAATAAAAGAAAATGTAAAGGCAACACACAGGCTAAAATAAAATATTTGTAAAATGTATCTGAAAAAAAATTTATGTTATTAAATGTATAAAGAACCCTTGGAACTTAAATAATAAGCAGACTAACAACTCAATATAAGTGCAAAATATTTGAACAGACACCTCATCATGGGCATTTACATATACAGATTGTTAAATTAATATTAATAAAGATGATCAAGATCATTAATCATTAGGAAAGTATAATTTAAAGCCACAGTGAGATATTACTACACCCACTGGGATGGCTAAAATGATAAAGACTGACCCTACTAAGGGTTGGCCAGGATGGTGCAGCTGAAACTCTCATACACTGATGGTTGAGATGCAAAATGGTACAGTCACTCTCAGAATCACTTTGGAAATTTCTTTAAAATTTAAACATGCAAGACTGTCAGATCCAGCCATTCTACTCTAGGTAACTATTAAAAGAAACGAAAGCACATGTTCACACCAAAAGCTGTACATGAATGTTTGTAGAATCTGTATTTTTAATATCCCAAACTTGGAAACAACATGAATGTCAAGGTCAACATTGACATTCAGTGTCAACAACACGAAAGTCAACAGGTCAATGGATACATGAATTGTGATATACCTATACCATAAAGTCCTACTCAGCAATAAAATACAGTGGTTATTGATAAATGTCAGGATATGGAACAACCTTATAACAATACTGAGTGAAAAATGGCAGACAAAAAGAGTGCATATACTTTGTTTCTATTTGTATACAACTATTTAAAATGCAAACTAATCTAGAGTGATATGATACAAATCAATAGTTGCCTGAGGAGAAGGCCTGAGAGGCATAGTGGGAAGAAATTGTATTAAGTTGGTGCAAACGTTGTCATGGTTTTTGCCATTACTTCCAATGGCAAATATTGCAATTACTTTTGTACCATCCTAATAAAAGGACACTAGGAAATTTTGGGGGGGTGGTTATGTTCATTATCTTGATTGTGGTGTTGGTTTTGGGAAGTAGGCATATGTCAAATTTCTTACATTATACCTTTTAAATATGTGCAGTTTTTGCATGCCAATTATAATTTCATTTAATAAACCTATAAAAAAAGACCATATTTAAAAACAATGTTAAAGATTATACTCAGTTTCAGGCAATTATTTTACTTTAGGTCCTTATTAGAGTACTTTTCATTCCAGGGTTTCTGTATATAACTTTTCCTCTAGTTCATATTCTTACCTTTAGCAATGTATTTAAATATTCAATACCTACCAAATTTTCTGTAGTAGAACTTGACAAATATTTGTTGAATGAATTCATGAAAATGAATAATGATTTAACTAGGTGGAAAAAATTATTTATTATATATCTTTATTTCTGGTACATATATGCTGGCTTTTTTAAAGGGACTCTGCTATTTTCCCCAACTGATTAAATACTTAGAATGAAAATTGCCTTCCCCCCCCCCAGTATTTACTCAACAGAACTTTGGATTTTCACTTTGTAACACGTTTTCTTATTTGTTGAGTCTCCGGCACATCTCCATGGCTTTTGCTTAACATGAAAAGAGTTCTATTCCACTGGTTTCAGGTTACTGGGTGATCTTGCATAAGTGATACAGGTTTGTGTCTCAGCTGCTATAGAAAATCAAATATCCACTTGGGTTTCTCCTGAATACTTTGTGTCATCCTCATGCAAGCCCTGGAGAACCAAAGAAATTTTAAAAATTATTTTCTTTGCTTTCCAACTTATTTCCCTTGTGGCTCTGGCATAGGGAGGATGACTTTTAGAAGTTTCAGTCTGCCTAGAAATGGTACAAGTGGTTTTTGAGAAAAATGTGAAATATATTTAAGTGGCAATGGAATAGCAAGAAATTGTTTCAATTGCAGAGATAGTATTCTCATTAAAAGGCTGTAGTGAGTATTTCATTTTAAAAAATAATCATTGAACATCTCTATGTACAGGACACTGAGCTGTTTGCCATGGAGATACAAAGATAAATGGAGATATTTTTACTGCCCTTAAAGATTGACAATCCATAAGGGTTGAGTGAGTGGCAAAATGAGATGCATGGTAGACCAGATCCAGCTCACGTTTTGGAATGAGAAGATCTGGGTCTGAGTCTCAACTCAGGGATCCAGACATATTTTCTTTTAGGGTAGAAGTGCATTATAGGGAAAGTGAGACTCAGATTTCCCACTGAACCACAGCATTGTTGTAAAGATCTCATCCTTTCCAGGAAAATAAAACTAAAATATAGGCTTAGAGTTCATCTCACCAACAGGGCACCATCACCTCAGGGATGGAGGAAAAAATCATCACAGAAGTCCCAGTCTCTGAGCAAGCCACGAAAATTTATAGTGAACTTACCCCGGACTATTTCTGTAGGTCAGAGCAGAGGCAGCAAGGCAGCCTGTTGGTTGGTTGATGTGTTGCTTGAGAGTGGGAGGGAGGATGAGAAGAGAAAAGAAGAAGACTAAATCCAGCTACATTTTCTTAAGGAAATTAGATTAATCAATCATAAAGTTATGGATGAATTTTTGTCTCATTATATATTTTGAGCTGAAACATACTCATTACAGAAACAGTGAGATTCCGATATACAAGCCAGAAACCATGCATCACATTTCTTATCTCAATCATAAGACTGAAATAATCAAACAGAAACAACCACAAACACCACAAATATCCTTAATCTGCATGCCTTCTGGGTTTGATTGCCTCCTCCTGAAAATGTGAAATGCTATGAGGCCAGTAAACCTCTTTTGTTGGCCTTTTAACACCAGTTCTTGTCAAGATAATTGACTCAGAGTAGAAACTCAATAAATGTATTGCACTAACAAATAAATGGCCCAAATGAGGAATAAATGAATTAATATACTGTGAAAAGAGTTTTGCAAATTTCATATTGCCACATCAACATTATTAAAACTGCTAAATAGGAAATGTTAAATCCAAAAGCTTTATAGATAAGGTATTTTGATGTTTTTTAAAATGTAAAAGAATGTAGTAGGCACAAAAGGAGAGGAAGAAAGATATTTTTTTGACAATGAGAACAGAAGGGATACAAAGTCATGGTGAGGAATGTGACTTGTTCATGGGAAGGTATAATAAGAGAGCCCTGAGGACCCTGAGGTTTCCAAATACTTGTTCCCAGCAACGTGAAATTCCCTAACTAATCCTCAATCTCTTAATGGCTCTGTCTTGTATTTATCACTAAAACCAGGAGTGAAGTTTTTATTTACTTTCAGACTAAATATTGCTTTTCAGGGTAAACCATATAAATGTGTCAAATATGCATGTCAATAATATATATACGTCAAAAAGACACATCGTTTTAAAAGGCTTATAACAGATAAAAAATTATGACAAATCAATAATAAAAATTTATGTACCCCACCCCCCAACTCCACTCCCCTAAACCAATTTATTTTTATTTCATTAGTTTACTTTTGTTGTTTCTTCTTGTATTTTCCTCTATTACCTTCTAAATAATGTACTTGCTCTTTAATGTCTTGATTTATCCATTTTAGACATTGTCACTTTGACATTGTCCAGAAATTACAGTCTAGTTTTAAGACTGTAGATAAACATTTAGCTCCTTTACCTACCTCCACTCTAAATTTCTCTTTCCTGTGTTTTCAATCTAGTTACCTTTCAGCTTTTTTGTTCCATCAAAAATCAATGGCCATCTTATGACTTTCATTGTTGATCCAAAAAGCATGCCGCAAACCCATTTCCTTTCTTGTTTAAAATTTCATATGCTTGTTTTTTTCCCCATTTGCTTTCTTTGAGGGCATCAATTACCATTTCTCCTATGCAGATGTTTCAATGGCTTTTTACAGTAACTATCAGTAATTTCCTTCTATTCAAAGCATTTGTTGATAGTTTGCCTGGAGACTGCTTCTTAGTGAACTGTTACTGGCTCTCACCTGAACTAGGTGTTTTCTGGGCCCCATTTTACAGCCATTATCCTGAAAATTCTCTTCATTGTTTTCCTATTGTTGAGCCCTAACTTTCTGAATTGTGTCTTTCTATTTGGTAACTAGAAATTTCAGGAGAGTAAATCCCTTTTATAAAGTCAGATCAGAGCTCTTGGGTGACCTGGTAAAAAAGTAAAAATAAAATTAACGGTCAGGTTTGTACAAAAGATATGAGAGATGGAAGAGATTTCAGAAACAATCAAATCCAATTCTTTCATTCTACTGATGAGAAAACTGAGACTTACGAACACAAAATGGCTTGCTCAAGATGTCCACACTGGTAGCAGCAGAGTAGAAATTCTGACTTGATGCTAGGTGTGGAACTTTTTGAATACTTGTATCACACTGATAATCCATTAGGCAAGTGAAGAAAAAACAAATGATCTTCTTTCCAGTTTAGAGCATGGAGGTTCTCATCCTTTTCATGAAACTTGTGGCTTATTTTCTGTGTCATATATCACATTCAGTTCTTCAGGGATATTCTGGTAGACACTATTTTTTTATAGAAGGTTAACAACACTTTATCCCATATTTCTACAGAGAGTCTCCGGCAACACAATGATAGGCCCTCATTTTGAGTGGGTTGGTTGTACATTTCAGGAAACAATCTGTTAATGTTTCTGAAATCAAATATGCTTACAGATGGATGAATTGGAACATTTTATTTCATTTATTCTTTTTTGTGTGCTTTTTATATGATGCTAAGTAAGGAAATATACAATGTGACTTTCTGAATCAACAACTGTTGATACTCATGAATTGGCCTCTCTAGTGCTGCTTCCCGATAAGCATCATTGCAGCCGTGATTAACATAGCTAGAACTGTAACAAACAGCTGTGCAACTATTACAACCACCAATTAAAGTATAACTCCAGATGTTCTATACTCAAAACTACAGTCCTACAAGGTGGCTGCTGCATGGAGTTGATTACATTAAAGCTGTCAGTTTTAGCGTATCTTATCGGTGTTTACAACAGGCAACCATTAGCTGTCACATATTTACATAGTTGATGTCCAAGCTAATTGCAATCATAGATCACATAGCCCAAAGAAGAGAAAAAAAGGGCAATCTGAAGTAGATTTACCCTTCATTGAGGCTTTTGAGGATTTTCAATAAGGACAGTGAGTAGTTGGAAGCAGCCTCTCAACTCCCTTGATGTGTTTCCTGCACACTGCACCCTCCTTCTCGGCCGATTAATGTCATGATTTCAGAAAATAAGCAAACAACTCATCAGGAGAAGTTTGTCAGCATACTGTTTCCATCTGAATGAATATTTCACCCACAGAGTTTGAGAGATATACCCTGCCCTAAAGTCAGGTGAGAATGCACTTGTTAACTATGAATTAACATGGCCCAAGAAGTGAAAAATGGAGGGGGCGGAGCAAGATGGCTGAATAGGAACAGCTCCAGTCTCCAACTCCCAGTGCGAGTGACACAGAAGACCGGTGATTTCTGCATTTTCAACTAAGGTACTGGGGTCATCTCACTGGGGAGTGCCGGACAATCGGTGCTGGTCAGCTGCTGCAGCCCGACCAGCGAGAGCTGAAGCAGGGCGAGGCATCGCCTCACCTGGGAAGCGCAAGGGGGAAGGGAATCCCTTTTCCTAGCCAGGGGAACTGAGACACACAACACCTGGAAAATCGGGTAACTCCCACCACAATACTGCGCTTTAAGCAAACGGGCACACCAGGATAATATTCCCCACACCTGGCCGGGAGGGTCCCAC
>NW_016824886.1:338165-351729 GCF_001698545.2 Rhinopithecus bieti | reverse complement strand
TTGATGGGTGCTGACGAGTTGATGGGTGCAGCACACCAACATGGCACAAGTATACATATGTAACAAACCTGCACGTTATGCACATGTACCCTAGAACTTAAAGTATAATAAAAATAAAAAATAAAAAACAAAAAAAGAAGTGAAAATGTAAATTTGAAATTTTTTGTCCAATATCTATCTAAGCATTAGTGGACATGGATTCTCACACTGGTAAGTCCCAGAGCCCAGCTTTGAATTCAGAAGACTGACAGAGGGTCACTGGAAAAAGGTGTGTGTTTTTGGCATTAGAAAGGCCCTGGGAGATTTTTGGGTATTACAAAGGAACTTCAAAAAGTTCATGAACACTGGGCGCTGTGGCTCATGCCGTAATCCTAGCCCTTTGGCAGGCCAAGGCAGGAGGGTCATTTGAGGTCAGGAGTTCGAGACCAACCTGGCCAACATGACGAAACCCCATCTCTACTAAAAATACAAAAAGTTAGCCAGGCGTGGTGGCAGGCACGTGTAATCCCAGCTAATCAGGAAGCTGAGGCAGGAGAATTGCTTGAACCTAGGAGCCAGAGGTTGCAGTGAGCTGAGATAGTGCCACTGTACTCCAGCCTGGGTGATAAGAGTGAAATTCTGCCTCAGAAAAAAAGAAACAGAAAAAAAGAAAAAGAAAAAAGAAAAAAAAGAAAAGAAAAGTTCATGGAAAATGGAATTAAAAAATAAAAATAATAAATATAAATTTTATTTTTTATTTCTCAACATAAGCTCCATCAAATTTAAGACACTTTTGAAAGTGGTAATGCCAGCCCTTTTGTTCATCCCTAAAGAACTAAGGGCCCTGATAATTTAACCATGTCAACACAGTCATTTTTACATTATTTACTGAAGAAAAGTGGGTGTCTTTTAAAATTTTCTTTGAGATTAGGAAGCAAAGAAGTCAGAAAGAACCAAATCAGGGCTGTAAGTGGATGTCTAATAATATCCCATCCAAAATTGGCCTTGTTTGATAGGCAGAATGAGCAGAAACATTGTCATGGTGGGGAAGGACTTTCTAATGAAGATTTCCCAGGTGTTTTTCTGCTAAAGTTTTGGCTATCTCAAAACACTCTCATAATAAGCAGATATTATGATTCTTTTATTCTTCAGGATGTCAATGTAGAAAATGCTTTGAGCATTCCAAAAAACTGTGCTATGACCTTTGCACTTGATGAGTCTGCTTTTGCTTTGACTTGACCACTTCCACCTCTTGGCAACCATTGCTTTGATTGTGACTTATCTTCAGGATCATACTTGTAAAGCCATGTTTCATTTCCTGTTACAACTCCAGAGAAATGCTTTGCGATCTTGATCCCACTTGTTTAAATTTCTATTGAAAGCTCTGTTTTTATCTACAGCTGATCTGGTTGCAAGGGTTTTGGCACCCATTGAGTGGAAAGTGTGCTCAAATGTTTCAGTAAGAATGATGCAAGCTGAATCAGTTGAGATGTTTATGGTGTTACCTAATGTTTCTGCTGTTAATTGTTGGTCCTTTTCAATTAGGACACGAATCAGATTAACTTTTTCCTTGAAAATTGATATAGATGGTGTGCCACTGAGCGTTTTATTTTCAACATTGTCTTGTTGCTTTAAACAACAAGTTATCCATTTGTAAATTGCTGATTTCTTTGGACAATGTCCCCATAAACTTTTTGTAAAGCATCAATGACTTCATCATTCTTCCACCCAAGTTTCACCATAAATTTGTTGTTTGTTTTTGCTTCAATTTTAGTAAAATTCATGTTGCTCTGATAAGGGCTCTTTTCAAACTAATATCTTATCCTTTTTAGTACCTCAAATTAGACCCCATTCAGACATGTCACAACAAGTTAATATGAGTTTATTTTAGTGCAAAATTCTTAAAATCGATGGGTAGTTTTTTTCATAATTACATTTTCCATTAACTTTTTGAAGCTCTCTCATAATATAAATAAACTATAATTCCTATTGTGGAAAAGTGTAAGTATATCAATGGCATATATGCAAAATATTATTTTTTCTGGAACTAGTTGCATAGTCGCCAAGAATTAATACTTGTCATGTGAAAGCTATTTTTATTAGTTTTATGTTTAGTTCAATATTTACCCATTGCAAAAGCAAAAAGAATCCTCATTCTTCACTTCAAAGGTGGCAGAACTTGGTTTGCTAAAGTCTACCCTTGAATGTCCTGCTGAAGCCTTGGATTTCCCTCCCTCTCTTACCGCATTTCCTGGCACAAGTATTGGCTAAATTTGGTTCCACCCATGCTCTCGAGTGGAGCTGGAGATTGGAGATGGCATGAGTGGGAGAGTAACTCAAGTGGGATAGAAATTTATTCTATGTTGATTTGAAAAGGAAAAATGTGCTGTTTTTCTAGAATGAAGGAAAATAAGGCTAAAAGCTGGGATTTGCTAATAAAGTAAATTTCATAGTTAATGTTCTTGTGCTTTTTCTTACAACCTTGGGAAGGGTGTAGTTAAGTATTTTGAAATATATTTTTTCTTACTACCTCTTAAAGAAATCTGACATCCTGACACAGCTTTATGTGGTGGTGCTGTAGGAAATAAAATATCTGGGCTGTAAAAAAGAGGAATGCCTGCTCCACATATCATACTCTTTTCCTGCTGATGCCCATCTGGAGTTAGTTAGCAGTATTCTACTGAGGGGAAAGTTTTATAGGAGATCTAGGCAGTGACCACAATAATGTGAGAAGTGTCCCTTAATGGGGCTAGGTCAACAGGGAGGTACCATTTACTGAGATGTTTCATACATCTAATGAAAACACTGTTAAGTCAAGGTTAGCCTAAAGCTGCCTCCTTACATAGTTTAAGTTCAGCCTAAAGGTTTCTCTGTACATTGTGAACTATATATAACCTAAATGGAATTTTAAACAGATTGTAACCTGCCCTTGGGCCATTCACTGAGTTTTGGCCAATCAAATGTAGCCAATTGTTCGAACTGTGTGCCAGTAAGGCAAATGTAGAGCTATAACCAATCCAGCTATTTCTGTATCTCACTTCCATTTTCTGTATGTCACTTTCCTTTTTCTGTCCATGAATCTTCTTCCATCACAGGTCTTCACTGGAGTCTCTGAGCCTACTCTGGCTCAGGAAACTGCCTGATTCATCAATCGTTCTTTGCTCAATTAAACTATTTAAAATTTAATTTGACTTTAGTGGTTTGTTTGTTTGTTTGTTTGTTTGTTTTGTTTTGTTTTGAGACAGAGTCTTGCTTTGTTGCCAGGCTGGAGTGCAGTGGTGCAATCTCAACTCACCACAACCTCTGACTCCCTGGTTCAAGTGATTCTCCTGCCTCAACCTCATGAGTAGCTGGGATTATAGGTGCGCACCACCACACCCAGCTAATTTTTATATTTTTAGTAGAGACAGGAATTCACCTTGTTGGCCAGGATTGTCTCGATCTCCTGATGTGATCCGCCCGCCTCGGCCTTATAAAGTGCTGGGATTACAGGCGTCAGCCACTGTACCTAGCCGGCTATAGTTTTTATTTTTAAATCAACACAAACAATTCCACATCTCCTCTGCAACCAAGACTGACACTCTAGGATACAAAATAAGTTATGCAGCCCATCTGGAATGCTGTGAAATATTAGCTGGATGTTTCCAGAAAATAGAGTGCAAGTTTCTGGAAAGGAAAAGCTTGAAATTTTCTAAATTTTCTATTTCCATTCTTTCAGTAGTGGCTTAAGTTGCATAAGTTTGATCAATTTATTCCTCTCCTCAAGACAAGAAACTTTAACAACAATCCCCTCCCCTCCCCTCCCTTTCCCCTCTCTCTTTTTCTCCTTCCCCTTCCCCTTCCCCTTCCCCTTCCCTTTCTCCTTCTTCTTCTTTTTTTGAGACAGGATTTTGCCCTGTCACCCAGGCTGGATCTTTGCTTACTGTCTCCCCTCACCTCAGCCTTCTGAGTAGCTGGGACTACAGGTGCACACCACCACACCTGGCTAATTTTTTATATTTTTTGTAGAGACAAAGTTTCACCATATTACCCAGGCTGGTGTTAAATTCCTTGACTCAAGCCATCTGCCCACCTTGGACTCCCAAAGTGCTGGGATTACAGGCATGAGCCAATATCCCTGACCAGAAATTCTTTCTCTCACAGTGCTGAGATGAATCATGCATGATGATAGTGGAGATAAAAATGAACCCTGGAATAAATTCAGATAATTCTTGCTGACTTCCTTTTTGCAAGATTAAGATTCTATACAGCAAATGAACTGATTGGTACACTCCCAAGGTTCTGAATAACTTGGTACAGGAACAAGATATCTCTACACTGATTCTAAGGACTTACAACTGCTCCTGCTTTCTCAAAAAGCTGCAGTTTTGTTTCACAGACCGCTTTCAGGAAGTGTTTGGAATCACGATGTTCCTGATTATTATCTTCATCCTGAATATTCCAAAAATCACTATATATTAGTTCACGTTTGCTGCTGTAACACATTACCACAGATTTAGTGGCTTAACACACATATATTATCTTTAAGTTTTGTAGTTTAGAGGTCTGCCTGAGTCTCACTGGGCTAAAAATCAAGCTGTTGGCATTTGCATTTCCTTCTGAGAGGGTCTAGTAAATTATCTCTTTCCTTGCCATTTCTGGGTTCTAGAAAAGCCACATTCCTTGTCTTTTGACCCCTTTTCTCATCCTCAAAGCCTGAAAGGGCTTTTCACATCACATCACTGCAAATTCCTCTTCATCTTTCTCCTTATCTATTAAGAATTTTTGTGATGATACTGAGCCCAGCTAGATTATCCAGGATATATCCCTATTTTAAGGTCAACTGATTGTTCACCTTACTTATATCTCCATCTTTAATTCCCTTTTGCTCTGTAATCTATTTCTTGGTCTGATATTAGGATGTGATTTCATTAATAGTTCATTATTCTCTTTACCACACTCTCTATCTTGCCACTTCCTCTTTCCTGTGCTCCTGATGCACATAACTAACTGGTTACAGGTCAGGTCAATTCAACCAGGGTGTCTTACCAATTCCTTAAAATCAATATATACAAATCAGACTCATGATACAATTTATGCTTTCCCAAAAAAGGACTTTTCTTCCTCAAAATTTTGTTTTGTTGATGGTGGCATGATTATTCTCCAAGTCACTCAGACTTGAGGTCTCAAAATAACTGAAGGTTTTCCCCCCTCTGTTTTAAATCCAAAATAATTGTGAAATTATTTTTATCTGCTTCTATAGTGTTTCTGAAATGTCTGTCTTTATTTTAGGACCAAATCCCAGAACTAGAATTTGGGTCTTCACTATATTTCAACCAATTTTAATATTTCCCAGTCTTCTTCTGATCCCTGCCCTATTCACACTCCAGTATATCCTATACCTACTTCTATACCGAGCACTGGATTGAACTTCAGACAATTCTGACCATGCTACTCTTTTATTTACCTTCTCAGAGGTCTTCAATGGCATCTCCTCAGCCTGAAATTCACATCTCTCCACAATAACATCATAGCCTATTTTTCGCTCAAGCCTAGCTTTAGTTAATAGTAATTTGAACACTTACACTCCCACTTAATCTTCCAAGTAACAATATTAGGTGGACTTTTCATTCCCATTTGAGACCCAGAGAGATTAAAGACCTTGACAAAGGTCTAGTGCATCTGGTACGATTTGAGACTTGGATTTTTTTATCCCAACTTCATTGCTGTGTGCATGACTGCCTGGATAGCTTTATCTCCTACTATTCCCTTAACATGCAGAACAAGGTGAACCCTCAGTTTTACCGGACATTCCCCAAGTTCTCAATGTTATGCCATTGATCATGATGTTTATCCTTCTTAGATCCCTGTATCTTTAAACTATTCTTGCCTAGTAAAACTAAATTCATCTTAAAGGCTCATTTCATAAATTGAAATCTCCATGTAGTCTTTTGTTATTGCTCCTTAATTAAAATTTTCATTGATATCTCTTGTTGTATTATTTTGTCAAAACGTAGTGAGACTTGTTTGAAGGTTATCTGGTGTTTGGCTTAAACCACTGCTATGGTTTTCATGTGTACCCCAAAGTCATGGGTTGGAAATGAAGTCCCTAATGCAACAGTGTTTTGGGAGGTGGGGCCTAATAAGAAGTGATTAGGTCATGTTTGCCCTTATGAATAGATTGGTGTCATTATTGGTGGAGTATGTTAGTTATTGCAAGAGTGGGCTTCTTATAAATGTGAGTTAGGCTCTCTCTTACTCTCTCTTACGCTCTTTTTCCCTCACACATTTGGCCGTGGAATGATGCAGCATGAAGACCCTTGTCCAGTGTGGGCTCCTTGATCACAGACTTTCCAGCATCCAGAAATGTAAGAAATAAATTTCTTTAAAAAAAATAAATTGCCCAGTTTGTGTTGTTCTGTTATAGCGATACAAAACAGAATAGCAAAACCACCACCTCCTGGTTGGCATTTAGTGTAGAGGTTAGCACATGGACTCAAGCTAGACTTCCTGGGGTTAAATTCTAATTTTGCCTCTTATGGGTTGTGTGACTTTCAGAAAATTAATCAGTATTTCTGTGCCCCATCTGTGAAATGAGATGGGTGAGCGATAGCTACCCATCCATTTTGTGGATTACTGTGAGGATCAAGTTAGTTAATATACTTTTTAAATTTTTAGATTTTATTTTAGATATACCAAGTACATGTGTAAGTTTGTTACATGGGTATGTTGGACCCGAGTAGTAAGCATAATATTCAATAGGTAGTATTTCAACCCATTTCCCCCTTTCTCCCTCTCCCCTCCAGTAGGCCACAGTATCTTTTGTTTCCATGTTTATGCCCATGTGTGCTCGACATTTCCCTCCCACACAATATTTGCTTTTCTGTTTCTAGATTAATTCAGTTAGGATTATGGCCTCCAACTCCATCCATGTTGCTGCAAATGACATGATTTCATTCTTTTTTATGGTTGCATAGTATTCCATGGTGTATGTATACCATGTTTTCTTTATCAAGTCCTCCACCGATAGGCACGTAGATTAATTCCATGTCTTTGTTATTGTGAATAGCATGGTGATAAACATACAAGTGCATGTGTCTTTTTGGTGTAATGATCTGTATTACTTTGGGTATATACCCAACAAGGGGGTTGCTAGGTCAAATGGTAGCTCTGTTTTAAGTTCCTTGAGAAATCTTTAAACTGCTTTCCACGGTGGCTGAACTAATTTACATTTCCACCAACAGTATATGAGTGTTCCTTTTTCCTTTCAGCTTGCCAGCATCTGCTGTTTTTTGACTTTTTATTAATACCCATTCTGAATGGTATGAGATGCTACCTCACTGTAGTTTTGATTTGCATTTCTCTGATGATTAGTCATGATGAGCATTTTTTAATATGTTTGTTTGGCTACTTGTATGTCTTCTTTTGAGAAATGTCTGTTTATGTCCTCTCTCCATTTTTTAATAGGGTTATTTGTTCTTTGTTTAAGTTCCTTATGGATCCTGGATATTAGACATTTGTCAGATGCATAGTTTGTGAATATTTTCTCCCATTCTGTAGGTCTGTTTCTTCTGTTGATAGTTTCTTTTGTATGATACTTTCTTTAGTTTAATTAGGTCGTAGTTGTCAATTTTTGTTTTTGTTAAAATTGCTTTTGGGGACTTAGCCAAAATTTATCTGCTAAGTCTGATGTTGAGAAGTGTATTTCCTAAATTTTCTCCTAGGATTTTTATAGTTTGAGGCCTTGCATCTAAATCTTTAATCCACCCTGAATTAATTTTGTATATAACAAAAGAAAGGGTCCAGTTTCATATTTCTGCATTTGACTAGCCAGGTATCCCAGCACCATTTATTAAATAGAGAGATCTTCCCCATAGCTTGTTTTGTCAGCTTTGTTGAAGACCTGTTGTTTTTAGGTGTGTGGCTTTATTTCTAAATTTTCTACTGCATTTTATTGGTCTATGTGTCTGTTTTTGCACCAGTACTATGCTGTTTTGGTTACTTTAGCCATATAATATAGTTTGAAGTAGGTAACGTGATGCCTCTGGCTTTGTTCTTTTTGCTTAAGGATTGCTTTGGCTATTTGGGCTCTTTTTTGGTTTAATATACATTTTATCATAGATTTTCTAATTCTGTGAACAATGACATTGGTATATTGATAGAAATGGCATGAATCTGTAAATTGCTTTGGGTATTATGACCATTTTAGTGATGTGTAGTCTTCCAATCTATAAGCATGTAATTTTTTTAAAAAATGTATTTGTGTCATCTCTGATTTCTTTGAGCAGTGTTTTGTAGTTCCCCTTGCAGAGATCTTTCACCTCCTTGGTGAGCTGTATTTGTAGGTATTTAATTTTATGTATGGCTATTGTAAATGAGACTGTGTTCTTTATTTGACACTCAGACTGGATGTTATTTGTGTATAAAAATGCTACTAATTTTTGTACATTGATGTGTAATCTAAAACCTTGCTATAATTGTTTATCTGTTCTAGTAGCATTTTAATGGAGTCTTTAGCGTTTTTTAAGTATCAAATTATATAGTCAGCAAAGAGATAGTTTGACTTCCTTACCCATTTAGATGCCTGTTATTTCTTTGTCTTGCCTGATTGCTCTGCCTAGAAATACCAGTACTATGTTGAATAGGAGTGGTGAGAGTGGACGTACTTGCCTTGTTCTAGTTCCCCAAGGGAATGCTTCCAGCTTTTGCCTGTTCAATATGATGTTTGCTGTGGGTTGGTCATGGATGGTTCTTATTATATTGAGGTATGTTCTTTCGACAATTAATCTATTGAGGGTTTTATTCATGAAGGGATGTGGAATTTTTTCAAAAGCTTTTTCTGTGTCTATGGAGATGATCATATGGTTTTTGCTTTTAATTCTGTTTATGTGGTGAGTCACACTTATTGATATGCGTATGTTGAACCAACATTGCATCCGAGGAATACAGCTTACTTGATTATGGTGAATTAACTTTTTGATGTGCTGCTAGATTCAGTTTGCTAGTATTTGGTTGAGGACTCTGTGTCTGTGTTCATTAGGGATATTGATCTGAAGTTTTCTTTCTTTGTCATGTCTCTGCCAGGTTTTGGTACTAGCTAATGCTGGATTCATGGAATGATTTAGGAGGAAGTCCCTCCTCCTTGATTTTTTGAACTAGTTTCTGTAGAATTGGTACCAGTTCTTTGTACATCTGGTAGATTTTGGCTATGAATTCATTTGGTCCAGGACTTTTCCTGGTTGGCATGTTTTTCTATTACTTATTCAATTTCAGAGTCTGATATTGGTCTATTCAGGGTTTTAATCTCTTTCTGATTCAATCTTGGGAGATTGTGTGCTTCCAGGAATTTCTTTCTTCTAGATTTTCTAATTTGTGTGCACAGTGTTGTTCACAGTATTCTCTGAAGATCTTTTGCGTTTCTGTGGGATCAATTGTAATGTCATGTTTGTCATTTCTGATTGTACTTATTTAGATCTTTTTTTTTTCTTTGTTAAGCAAGCTAGTGGTCTAAATCTTGTTTATTTTTTCAGAAAAACAACTCTGGGTTTCATTAATCTTTTCTGTGGATTTTTGCATCTTTTATTCATTCTGTTCAGCTACGACTCGGGTTATTTCTTTTCTTCTGAAAGCTTTGGGATTGGTTTGTTCTTTTTTTTTCCCCCCCTACTTCCTTTAAGTGGAAAGTTAGACTGTTAATCTGAGATCTTTCTAACTTCTTGATGGAAGTGTTTAGGGCTATAAACTTTTGTCTTAACAGTGCTTTGGCTGCATCCCAGAGATTATGATAAGTTGTGTCTCTATTTTCATTAGTTTCAAAGACTGTTGGTTTCTGCCTTAATTTTGATGTTTACCCGGGAGTTATACGGGAGCAAGTTATTTAATTTCCATGTATTTGTGTAATGTTGAAAGATTTTTTTGATATCGATTTAGATTTTTATTCAACCGTAGTCTGATAGTGTGCTTGGTATGATTTCAATTTTTTTGAATTTATTGAGACTTGCTTTAAAACTGCACATGTAGTCAATCTCAGAATATGTTCCATGTGCAGGTTAGAAGAATGTATATACTATGGTTGTTGAATGGAGTGTTCTGTAGATGTCTATAAGGTCCAGTTTGTCAATTGTTGAACCTAGTCCAGAGTTTCTTTGTCAGTTTTCTGTCTTGATGACTTGTCTAAACCTGTCAGTGGGATGTTACAGTCTCCCACTATTATTGTGTGGCTGCCTCAATCTTTTCATGGACCAAGAGGAACTTGTTTTGTAAATCTGGGTGCTCCTATGTTGGACACATATATATTTAGCATAGTTAAGACTTCTCGTTGGATTGTACCCTTATCAAAAGTAATGTCTTTCATTGTCCTCCTTAATTCTTATTGGTTTAAAGTCTATTTTATCTTATGTAAGAATAATGGCTACTGCTCTTTTGTTTTCTGTTTTATAGTAGATCTTTCTTCATCCTTTAAATTTGGGCCAGTGAGTGTCATTACATGTGAGACATGTGTCTTGAAGACAAAAGATGGTTGAATTTTGTCTTTTTATCCAGACTGCCACTCTTTGTCTTTTAAGTGAGGGCATTTAGCCCATTTATATTCAATGTTGGCATTGATATGTGTGATTTTAATCCAGTCATTGTGTTGTTAGCTGGTTTTATGTCGACTCCACCGTGTATTTTCTTTATAGTGCCACTGGACTGTGGGCTTATGTATGTTTTTGTGATAGTAGATGTTATTCTTTTGATCCAATCTTTAGCATTCCCCGAGGACTTCTTATAAAGCTTGTCTAATTGATAGGTATTCCCTCAGCATTTGCTTGTCTGAGAAAGACCTCATTTCTCCCTCACTTATTAAGCTTAGTTTGGTGGAATGTGAGTTCTTGGTTGGAATTTCTTTTCTTTGAGAATGTTGGAAATAGAAACCCAGTCTGTCTGGCTTGTAATGTTTCTGCTGAGAGGTCTGTTGCTAGCCTGATGAGGTTCCCTCTGTGTGCCATGTGACCCTTCTGTCTAGCTAACTTTAAGATTTTTCCTTTTGCACTGACCTTGGAGAATCTGATGACTATGTGCCCTGGGGAGGGTCATCTGGTACAGCATGAAGTAAGGGTTTTCTTTATTTCTTGGATTTGCATGTCAAGCTCTTTAGTGAGATTAGAGAAATTTTTATGAATTATATCCTCAAAAACACTTTTCAAGTTGCTTATCCTCTCTCTTTCTCTTTCATGGATACCAGTGAGACATATATGTCCTCTCTTTTTATAGTCCTGTATTTCTTGAATTTTTTTCATTTATTACAATTCTTTTTTTTTTTTTTTCTTTTAATTTTTGTCTGACTGAGTTGATTCAAAGGACAAGTCTTTGAGTGCTGAGATTCTTTCCTTAGCTTGGTCTATTCTGTTGTTAATACTTCCCATTGTATATAAAATTCTTTTAGTGAGTTTTTCAGCTCTAGAATTTCAGTTTAATTCTTTCTTAGGATGGCTATTTTGCCTTTCAGCTCTTGAATTGTTTTACTGGATTTCTTGGATTGAGTTTCAGATTCTCCTGAATCTTGATGAGTTTCCTTGCCACCCAGATTCTGAATTCTATGCCTATTATTTTAATTATTTCCAACTGTTTAAGAACCATTGCTGGGGAGCTAATGTACTCATTTGAAGGTAAGAGGACAACTGGCTTTTTGGATTGCTGGAATATTTGAACTGATTATTTCTCATCTGGGACAGTTGGTGTTCCTTTAACTGTGGTTTAAGTTGAGTATAGTTCATTGGCTTCGTTTCCGATTGCTTTCAGAGAACCAGAGTTCTGTACAGGATCTTTACGTGTCAGTGAAATCGTGCCCTTGATTTCACAGATGTATGCATTAGCAGGACAAAATTTGACGTTGTAGTTAGGGTTGTGATCCAGTAGATGGCACATAAGAGTAATAGTAGCTAGGTTAATACCCAACCCATTAATTACTCTTTTGTACTTACTTGGGTTCACAGGTATGCTCTGTGATTGGTGAAGCAGAGAGATGGTCCTCTCACTAGGTTCACTCCTGGGCCTTGGGGTAAACCCCTCCAATTGCTGGCTCTGTACCTGCGTCTCTTTTGTTAGTTGTTCCCGGCCATGGGGCTCCCTTGGGCAGAAGCTGTGGTTGGAAAGAATACCACACTCTAAACTGGCCCTGCAGAGGGAGGCACACCCGGCTCCCATCCCAACCCAGTAACCCATGCATCTTGCCTCTCTCACTACTATGGAGATGGAGGCTCCTCCCTGGCTTGAGTGCCAGTCAGGGATCATATCTCAGTACTCCAGAGCTGCACACTGTAGCCTTGGGGCACAGACACATCCTGAGGCTCCTGCTGGAGTTCTGGTTATGCTGAAGAATGCAAAGTGCTCCTGGGTCACTGATAAGGTACTCAGAGTAAGATGCAGCCCTCAGGATGGACCTCAGGGGCTGCACTGTGCACCTGCTCCTGCAGACCGCTAAGCATAGACTCTAGGAGAGGCCAGTCGGCAGGATGGCTTGCAAAGCAGACATGCCCCAGTGTTGTGGGGATGCTATCCCCACTCTCTCCTGGCTTATAGGTCAGATGGGGCCTATGCCTCCCAAAAGGGCATAGGGGCCATTTGTGGATGGCAACTCTCTGCTGGAGCTGCACAGGACTCAAAATCTCCTGGGTTCTCTACTAACTGAAGGCCTGTCTCTGCCTGCTCCCCGAAGAGATTCCCCCTGCCAGCTTACAGGTCCATGAGCATGGTCCCCTATAGCTAGGATCCCAGAGGTCCATGGTGAGAGTAAGCTGGCCCTCAGTTCACTTACCCAACCCTTACCCAGGAGCCACTGGCGGCCAGAAACTAAACCTGGATTTCAGGTACCACTTACAGGGTCCCCAGATTCTCCCTCTTCTGCCTCAGGTTCAGCATTGTCTGTCCATCCACTCAGCATTTTCTCTTGAAGATCTGCCCGAGTTCTGGTGGTTTACTGGATAATGTAGTCTCTCTCCGTGGTAGTGACATTTCCTGGTTGCATCTAGTTGGCCAACTTGTCTGAAACCTCTTAGTTAATACTATATACTTTTTTCTTTTTCCTTTCTTTCTTTTTTTTTTTTTTGAGAAAGGGTCTCACTCTGTTGCCCAGGCTGGAGTGCAGTGGTACGATCTCAGCTTACTCAATCTCCACCTGCCAAGTTCAAGCGATTCTCCTGCCTCAGCCTCCCAAGTAGCTGGGATTACAGGCCTGCCCCACACCACCTGGCTAATTTTTGTATTTTTAGTGGAGACAGGGTTTCACCATGTTGGCCAGGCCAGTCTCAACCACCTGACCTCAAGTGAGCCACCCCCGTCGACCTCCAAAAGTACTGGGATTACAGGTGTGAGCCATCGCACTCAGCCAGTATTTTTAAAGCATTTGGAACTATGAACCTGGTTGAAAATAAGCATTCAAAAGTTTCAGCTTGGCTGGGTGCAGTGGCTCATGTCTGTAATCTCAGTACTTTGGGAGGCCGAGGCGGGTGGATCACCTGAGGTCAAGAGTTCGTGACCAGCCTGGCCAACATGGTGAAACCCCGTCTCTACTAAAAATACAAAAATTAGCTGGGCGTGGTGTTAGGTGCCTATAATCCCAGCTACT
>NW_016824886.1:307235-337635 GCF_001698545.2 Rhinopithecus bieti | reverse complement strand
AGTTACAATTATTACCTTCTTAGTTTTTGCACCACAGTCCTCTCTAACACATAGAACATCTATTTAGCAACCAAAAGGTGAAAACACATGCTTATGTTCTCCTTTCATATGAAGTACGAATGTGTTTTTTTGTAAACTTTTTTCAGTCTAATTTGAAGTAGATAGAGGATAATTGTGTAATAATAAAAGAGATAAAACTGTGTACATTATATCCTTTTCTTTATTTTGATTTCTCTACAACTATGCTACTATTGTACTCCAATATTCCCTACTCAATCCTTGTCTGCTCTTCCAGTTTCCTTTTTACTAGCACATGACTATGATCCACCAGAGTTTTAAGATGTTGATAGACATACAAAAGCACTTATTATTTTTGCATGTGGTATTAACAGAAAGATAGAAAGGATCCTCACTATGGGAGAAAAATCAATCAAGGCTCAAATTTATCATTAAATGAGAATTCTGGCCAGAATCCAATACCTTTTTTTTTTAATGAAGGAATTCAAAGCCTTACAATTTAAATTTCATCATCAAGCTATATATAGAGAAGATGGGAGGCCTTGGCTCAGCAGAAGTTCATGCAAAAATGTCATATCTAGAATATTAAAATGACTATTGAAGGAGGTACTCTGGTTGATAAGCTCAATACCCATTCCCGATCCTTTTCCTTTGGCCATGTTTTGTCAGCCATCCTCCCTGCTATGAGTAGATACACAACACATTTCTGGTTCATGAAATGTGAATAGATGTTTATGAGGAAGGAGGTTTTTGGTAAAGCTTTTGTTTTCTTTATTAATAAGACAGCTATTGATGGTGGCAACCATTTCTCTCTTTCTTTTTGTTTATGTCTCAATAGTTATAATGACTGGAATTGCAGCAGTAATCCTGTGAGCATGAGGAAAAAGACGTTAAGATAATTAGAGAGATGGAGCTAATATTTTGAAGATGCTGAATCAAAGCTAGCAGCATCTATTTCTAGCCTTCTCAATATATAAGGAGGTGAAATATTTCTTTTTATTGTCACATTTATTTGGATTTTTCTGTTACTTGCTGCTGGAAATATCCATAATCAATACAACTATTAAACTCAAGAAAAGCTGATAGTAACCAGCTGCTATAAATCAAATATAACCTTAGATTGTATTGCTGGAAATATAATATATGGATCCTTGAAATTAATGCTATAATATTCTCCACCTCTTAACATACGCAATGTTAAAAAATTAGAATGTAGGTTTACATATCAAGAGAGGTAATGGTAGGAAGTCAGTTACTTCTGTTTGAACTTACAGTATTTCTTTCTCTTGCATATTTTTTTTAGAATGAAATGTTCATTAAATGACTTTAACGAAAAAATGTGATGTGAGTATATTCTATCATGTACAGGAAAGAGAGATAATCTATGTATTTTTTAAATTCTTCTCTAAGACCCTTGCATGGCAAAGGAACATGTAGAAGCAGTGCAATGTAATTAAAAGCATCATGTTTGAAGTCATATAGGGTGAAATTGAGTGTTAATGTCATCGTGTTGTAACTGTGTGACTTGAGACAGTTATTTATTTTCTCTGAGACTCAGTATTCTCATCTGTGAAATGGGAATAATAACAGTAATTAGCTCACACTACTGCTATAGAGGTTAACCAAGATATGACAGCTTGACACTTAGTATAGCAAAATTTTATTGAGTGTTAGTCATGAAGGTGATAATCTCTTCCCCTTCCCATCACTTAGACAGTAATTCATAGCTCTTCCTCTCTCCTTACACTTCCACAAACCCTCTACCTCACTTTTAGCTGAAGACCTTGTTTCCTACTTCACTGAAATGTAGAATTAATCTGAAGAGAACTTTTTTAGACGCTCATCAGCACATCTACCCACCTTGCAGCATCTGTTTCCACCTACTCTGTCATCCTGCCTGTTCACATAAATGAACTATTCATGCTCCTATGTAAAGTTAACCGCCCCCTCCTTTTATATTTGATGCTATTTCTTTTTGCATCCTCCAGGACATTGCAGTAACAATGTTCCCTTCTCTTTCATTTCCTCAAATTTTCACTCTTTACTGGACCATTCCCCAAAACATACAAGCATATCATTTTTTTCTACCATATTATAAAAACAAAACAAAACTAACTTGATGCCTCCTCAAGTGCCAGCCACACATATTCCAATTATTTGCTTCTGTTGACAGCTTTTAGCAATGCTGCTTATCTTTAAACACTTTTTTCCGATTGTCTCCTAAATCTACTCCAATCAGGTATTTATCCAACTCCACCAAGACAAATCTGGTAACAGTCATCAAACACCTCTGCACTGCCAAATTCAATTGATCAATTATTAATTATCATTCTACTCACCTATCAGCAATATCTGAGCCAAAGGCTCACTGTACCCTTTTTGATATATTTTCTTCATTTGACTTGCAGGTCATCACACTTCCCTAGTGTTTCTCCTGACTTTCCTCTCCCCTCTTCCTCCTCATTCCTGAAACTTGGAATGACCAAGGACCATTCCTCAGTCATTCTTCATCTTTTCTTCTCTCATTCCCTTGTTGTTACCTCGTGGTTTTAAAATAGCATTTATATGCCAGTGACTCTCAGATTTATCTGTCCTATCCAGTTCTTCCTAACTCCAAGCTCATATATCCAACTTCCAAATCAATGGCTATGCTTGAAATACATTCAAATTGTAAAAATCTGCATGTCCCAAACTTAACTCATAGTCTTTTTCTCAAATGCTATTCCAAATATAACCCTCTCCATCTCAATTGATAGCAACTCCATATTACTTGCTTCAAGACAAAAAGCTTTTAATTCTTTCTGCCTTTCTCCCACAGCTCACATCCTCTCTTTTAAGAAACTTTGTTGTCTTGATTGTTAATATATCCAGAACATATTACTACATACCACCTGATCTATTATTAGCATTTGTGCTAAACTCTTTCCTGGATAAACTGCAGTAACTTTCATCTGATCTGCTAGTTTTAACCTCTTCCACCTACAGCTTATTTTCTACCCAGCATCCAGAGTTATCTATTTGATTTAAAACTTTGGGTAAAATCATGTCACATCCATATTAAAAATCCTGTAAAGCTTTCCTATTTTATTCCAAGTAAAAGTCATTAAAACAGCCTTTAACCTGGCTTTAATTTCCTTTTACTTTCATAGAACTTTCCACTGTAAAACATAATCTGTAATTTATTTTATATCACATTTGTGTTCTGTCTGTTTTCTCGTCTAAAATGTAAGATCCTTGAGGGCAAGGATCTTTATCTGTTTAATTAACTGATATATCCCAAATGTTAAAAACAATACTAACACATAGTAAGGGGTCCAACAAATGTTTGAAAATGAATAAGTATAAAGGTTGGTGCTACTGATTGACCCAGGTAGGTTGCAGAGTTTTAAGAATCTTGCTTTTTTCATGATTTAGTATTAGACATTGCGTCTACCTGCAAGTTTTTAAAGCAAACTTTTTCTGATGTGTGACTTTTTTGATAATTAACTATAGGGAAATACTAAGTTATATTACTTTTAAAGATATTTTATTGATGTCGTAGCCATTGCAATAGAAGAGAGAGATTGAACTCAGCTCTGCTGAAGGTATTTAAATGCTATCGTGAGCTAATGGAAAAGTAGAGGAGGACATTGGGATGGGTAAGTTGGTTAAAATGATTAGATTATTTGTGTTAGCCAATTGTCACTTATCTAAATTAGGCTTCTATGCTCCCTCAGAAACTGGGAGAGAGGAGCCCAATCTTTCCTGATGATTTGGTGAGAAAGACATTTCTAGGTTGTAGAAAATTTATATCTCTAATGGGCAGAGGAGGAATTTACAATCGCAAGTTTTCTAAAGTTAATGTTTTAAGCAAAGAGAGGACAGGGACTGAAGTCAGAAAGAAGCTTACTTAAATTTAGTCAAGCTGAGGGGAATGTTAAAGCTGTCTTGGCCAGTAGTGGGACAAAGCTGGAGACAGTTGCACAACATCTACTTAGTTTGGTTTATATTCTATTATTCATGAAGATTAACATTCTCCATGAACTGTTTGCGTACTCTATTATTTTTAAAATGGTTTGTGCCTAATCTTGTTTTATTGAAAACAGCAAAAAAAAAAAAAAAAAAAGCTGACTTCACAAACATATTGATGTGATCAACTCAGTAAAGATAGGAACTCTTATGATTAGGAATTCAGTTGGTCTTAGGTATATCATTTGAAAGACTTTATGAAATGAAGATATAAATGCAAGAGATACAGCATAATCAGGGCTTGGGGATGACCTGTGGCTGTCTCATACTGCAGCTTGACATGTATCCTAATGCAAATTATAGAGATTTGTTGCAAATTACTGTGATATCAGGAAACATTTCAATCATTTCTCAATCTTCTTTAGCCCTGATGTCCTAAGACTCATATTAAATTGGGCTATTTGTAGTACCCTTTGAAATTTGCATTAATACTACAAAAACTAAATTCAAAGATAGAGGAATAATTGTCCATTTAGTGGTTTGATTGATCTTTCTAAAGCACATTGAAAATACTTTTTAAATTATTATACTACTTATAGTTTCCTTCTCCCTATACAACCACATTCTAACTCTTAGCACAGGCTATGTCATCTTTCATAACACTGACCTCAAACTTTGAAATAAGCTGCATTCTTCGCCACTTCTCTCAATGCTATCTCTAATTCACCCACAAACAATTTATCTGTATGTCGTATCTCACCCTCTGCTTTTATGTCTGTACCTTGCAAGGGGTTCCTTCTACTCAGGAAATCACCCCATCGAACTCTTTTCTCCCTTAGAAATTCTGCTCATTCCCTATATGTCATAGAGTCTGGAAAACCTTTCAGATCATCAGACAGAATGAACTGCTTTCCTCTGTGCTCTGCAGTCACTTGTGTTTAATCATTACAGCTATTATGTCAGGTTATAATCATGTGTTCACTTGTCTGTATTTGACATTAGGCTAAGAGCTCCTGGAGGACAAGGATTATACCTGATAGTACGCACCATGGTGCCTGATACACTTATTTAATTATTCTACATTTATTAATTCAGCACATAGTTTGGTGCCTACTATGTGGCAAATACCATGCTAGGGATATGGAGGTGAACACATACCCTCCACGAATTACACATTTCCCGAGCAAAGGCAAAACCAAATGTAATTCTATGAGTATGTACAAAAAAAAAAAAAAAAAAAAAATGAAATGGGAAGAACCTTTTCAGAAAAGAGTAATTTCATCTGCAGTCTGAAGAAAAAGGTATGTTACTGGCAGGGAAAAGATCAAGTTCAAAGGGGGGCAGGGCATGCTTGACCAGAGAGCTTGATGAATAATATTTACTAGCTGTGTGACGTTATACATGCTATTTAATTTCTGTGCCAGTTACCTCCTCTATAAATTGACTTTAATGGTACCCACCCTAAAGGTGGTTGTTATAATTAAAATTGTAAATGTTTGTAAGCTATTATGAATAGCACCCATCACTTAAAAAGCACTATGGAGTGTGTGTGCTATGAAAGAGTTCAGGAATGCCACCCAAGATATATTGTTTTGGTATGCAAATTGCTTCAAACTAAGCATACTTGGGGAATGGTAAATGCAGGAAGAGGCTTTCTCTGACCTTCCTCTGTCTGCCTAAAGATAGATCCTTTTAAAGGAACTCAACTGCATAAATTCTCTTCCCAGGAATCTCATCAACCAGGGAAGATGGGCTTGTATCACAGGAGAGGAAGCTAGAGGTCCACACTGTGCCCAGACAGACTTTGTCACAGGCTTTCATGTATTTTTCTGAGGGCTTATTCATCTTGACAAAATCATTTACTCTCTTCTAAGTTGCCTACTTCTCCCCTTCACACTCCCCTAGGAAGATTTGTACCGAAGCGTCTAGATCTCACTGGGTTTTTTAGTATTTACTTTTCTTTCATGTGATGTTTCCTTGTATATAATAAATTTGTGCACCTTTTCTCATGTTACTCTGCCAACTGTCAGTTTATTTCATTGACTTAATTATTCATCCCTCAGAGGGTAGATGGAAAGTTATTCTTCCCTTACATCTGCAATATAGAATTTAATAATTCTGAGAATTGCGAGAAGGTCATTGTGGCTAGGATGCTCAGGACAATTTTTAATTCTGCGTAAGTTTAGGCTGGAGAGGTAGGAAGGAACTCATCATGTTAGAAATGTTGGTTCTAAACATAAGAAAAATGGGAAATTATTAAAACATTCTAAAGCAGATTTACCCTTTGAGGTACCATATTAAGTATATGACAGGTATTTAATACATTTTTGTTGAAGCAATCAACAACAGTATAGAAAAAGCTGTGAGGTTATAAGCACATGAACTACTTCCTACAACTATATGAAGGATTCAACAAAAAATGTATGTTAAGGCCTGATATATCAAAGCTTGCCATTGGAAGATTTCAAGTTAGGCTTAGTATTTTATTATCTAAGTATAGATTTTTGCCAAAGCAAAATATATATGTTTTCAGATAGGTTCAAGTCAAAATTTGACAACACAGCAGATGGCATGAGTAATTTCTGAGGCAAGTCACTTCAATCCCTTCTGTAAAACTGGAATAATAAGGATAAATTTTAGGATCAAATGAGGTAGTATATGGACAAATATTCTATATTCTCTAATAGTTTATTCATATCTTTTGTTTGTTTGTTTGTTTGTTTACCTGTTTTTTGAGACAGAGTCTCACTCTGTTGCCCAAGCTAAAGTACTGTGGTGGTGCGATCTCAGCTCACTGTAACCTCTGCCTCCTGCGTTCAAGCAATTCTCGTGACTCGGTCTCCCAAATACCTGTGATTACATGTGTGCACCACCACACCCAGCTCATTTTTGGACTTTTAGTAGAGACGGAATTTTGCCATGTTGCCCAGGCTTCTCAAACTCCTGAGTTCAAGTGATCCACCTGCCTTGGCCTCCCAAAGTGCTAGGATTACAGGTGTGAGCCACTGAGCCCAGCTTCGCATTTTTATTTTTATTGTATGTCATCACAGTACAAGGCAATACTCATTAGTCAAGTGTGGTCAGTTCTATTGAAGTGCAGAGGAAGATCAGAGAAGTTATACTGGAGCTGTAGCTTGGAGAATAGGTAGAGTTTTGACTGGGGAAGAATGAAGGGGGTAGTATTCCACATAAAGAGGCTATATAGTATAGTAGAGTGGAAAGAGGATGGAACATGAATTCAGATATATATAATTTGAATCAGGACTCCGCCACTTAGTGTCTGTGTCACTTTATACAAAGTTCTTAATGTTGTAGTGCCTTAGTTTTCTCATCTGTAAAATGGTATAGTAGGGATTCTGCAATATTACAGTGAGATGCTCTTTGTTAATGCCTGAAATGAAGTTGTCCTTCAGAGGAATCTTGGAGGAGTAGGAGGGTATAAAGGGTAAAGGATCTGACTTTGAGTTCAACTTGGAATCACATCATAGTTGTATCTCTACAGGCTTTCCATACCTTATTCAATCTAACTCTGTTGTCACGTAAATAATTATCTCCTTTGCCCTCAGGGTTATTTTGTGTAAAATACCAAGTACAGTGATTGACACTAAAAAGTAAACGGGACCCTCACAAATACTATTTACATAGAAGAATATAGAAGAATATTCCAGCAGAATATAGAAGATTAGAAATGGCAACAACGAAAACTAGGTATCCTGCTCTTCAGGATAGAGATGATTGACTTTTTCCTTGAGGCAATGAGGAACAATGAAACATTTGGGGCAGCAGAAATAAGTGATGACTTTTCTTGCCAAAAAATGGAAGCTGTGAAGAAAAAGAGAAGAACTCAGCTTTGGGGTTCATAAATCAGGAAGCAACACATAATGGTTTAGCTCTGCAACATCTGACACAAAAGCCATTCATTCAGCTTAAAATGTCTGATTATTTCACCCAGAGCTCACTGTTACACTATGTCATTCCAATTAGTTATCTCTGGAGAGGAAATCTCATCAGACAATATGATTAGATCCAATCAGCATAGGTGCCAAGCACTTGGAACATATTATAAATGACATTTTCATTTCTTTTATGGAATAAATGTTTGTCTTTTGGCATTTCTCAAATGTGAACATTCAAAGAAAGTATTTGAAACAGTATTTCAGGATAGAGGGTTAATGATTAAGAGCACAGGGTACTTTATGTAAGAAAACCATATTTTAACAATTACTTTTTGATATCTCAAGCAGTGACTTATACTTTCCTTAAAATCTTTTCCAAATACCAATTTTTCTGCCTAAATGAGGCAGAGAGCAGTGCATAAAAGTTTGAAACACCTGGAAAAACCTTGAAATGGATGTAATTATTGCTACCAAATGTAAAATATACTGTAAAACAAAAAAATAGTTTAGTCAGAAGGTATAGGGAGTACCTACTATGGGCCAAGTTTTAGGGAAACAATGTTGAACTGGAAATATGGTTTATTGCACTTTGTTGTTTAATTGTAATTTCTCCCACTAAAACTTGATAAACGACATAATAATTCAAAAGGGTCCCAGAAGAGGAATATTAAAAGAGTTATCAGCAATCAGGTTTGGCTTCCCATATATGTTCTCGGCACATGTTGATGGCCCAATTTCAGCCCCTGCCATACTCTGTCTGAGGGATTTCTCTGGCTGTGAAATCTATGTAACGATCAGATTGAATAACTGACTCTGTAGGAAATGCTCTCAATCAAGGACAACAAGGGAAAGAAGATGGGTAGCCCAGCTTCCTTGCTTCTTGTATGCAGTTATTCTGAGGTGTGTTCTGTATTATATCCCAAATATTCCTGGTAGAATCGAGTATCCATTGCCCATAGTGGTAACATGCTCATTAATATACTCTGTATTGTCTCCCTTTCCTTCTATCTCACGCACTGTGCTAACATTTCTCCTGGGATCATCTCCTAAGTAAACCAGTTACACTCAAATAGTTGCCTAGGATACTATGGATTCCTAAGTTAAGTCTTCCTGGTAAGGAGAAGAAACACACACACACACACACACACACACACAGAAATATTTGAGTTGAGGAAAAACCATGACTAAAATCAAAAAGGTAAGAGAAAACTTACAGCAACTGAGAGACTTTCAGTATGACGGGATTGTAGAAGATTAAGGAAAGTAGCTAGAGTGAAAGCCAGAGTGGCAAGTGGGAATAGTAACTGAAGATTCTGAAAATAGTATGAAGAAGTTTGGATTTTATGTTAAAAGAACCGGGATGATGATGATGTCTAAAACAGGGGAGTTGCATTAGACATTGAGAGGAAAATGGATTTGTGAGGGATTTAGGAACTGGAGTTGACAGCAATTAGATATGAAGGAAAGATATCAAGGATAACACATGGGGTTTTGACTCAGATAACTAGGTAGATGGTCATGTTGTCTAAGTCAAGGGGGCGCACTTTGAAAATTGTATTTTATGTAAATTGTCCTCCTTTGCCTGTTGCAAGATTAATGGTGGCCCCTGGAGTTCCTCACTGCAGGGCTCCATTGGCAGTTCTATTTAATGTTCAGATAAGGGACATAGGAGGATGAGCACTTTAGGATGCAAGAGGAGATTTTTTTTTTTTTTTTTAATTATACTTTAAGTTCTAGGGTACATGTGCACAACGTGCAGGTTTGTTGCATAGATAAACATGTGCCATGTTGGTTTGCTGTACCTGTCAACTCGTCATTTACATTAGGTATTTCTCCTAATGCTATCCCTCCCCAGACTTACCCCTGACCAGCCCCGGTGTGTGATATTCCCCTCCCTGTTTCCAAGTGTTCTCATTGTTCAACTCCCACCTATGAGTGAGAACATGCGGTGTTTGGTTTTCTGTCCTTGTGATAGTTTGCTTAGAATGATGGTTTCCAGCTTCATCCACATCCCTGCAAATGACGTGAACTCACCCTTTTTTTAAGGCTGTATAGTATTCCATGGTGTACATGTGCCACATTTTCTTAATCCAGTCTACCAATGATGGACATTTGGGTTGGTTCCAAGACTTTACTATTGTGAATAGTGCCACAATAAACATACATGTGCATGTGTCTTTATAGTAGCATGATTTATAATCCTTTGGGTATATGCCCAGTAATGGGATTGCTGGGTCAAATGGTATTTCTAGTTCTAACCACACTGTCTTCCACAATGGTTGACCTAACTTACACTCCCACCAACAGTGTAAAAGCATTCCTATTTTTCCACATCCTCTCCAGCATCTGTTGTTTCCTGGCTTTTTAATGCCATTCTAACTGGTGTGAGATGGTATCTCATTGTGGTTTTGATTTGCATTTCTCTAATGACCAGTGATGATGAGCACTTTTTTCATCTGTCTGTTGGCTGCATTATCTTTTTTTGTTGTGTCGCTACCAGGCTTTGGTATCAGGATGATGCTAGTCTCATGAAACGAGTTACAGAGAATTCCCTCTTTTTCTATGGATGCAAATAGTTTCAGAAGGAATGGTACTAGCTTTTAATTTTTCCTCTGGTAGAATTCAGCTGTGAATCTGTCTGGTCCTGGATTTTTTTGGTTGGTAGGCTATTAATTATTGCCTCAATTTCAGAACCTGTTATTGGTCAATTGAGGGATTCAACTTCTTCCTGGTTTAGTCTTGGAAGTATCCATTAATTTATCAATATCTTCTAGATTTTCTAGTTTATTTGTGTAGAGGTGTTTAAAGTATTCTCTGATGGTAGTTTGTATTTCTGTGGGATCAGTGGTGATGTCCCCTTTATCATTTTTTGTTGTGTCTATTTGATTCTTCTCTCTTTTCTTCTTTATTAATCTTGCCAGCAGTCTATCTATTTTGTTGATCTTTTCTAAAAACCAGCTCCNTTTTTTTTTTTTTTTTAATTATACTTTAAGTTCTAGGGTACATGTGCACAACGTGCAGGTTTGTTGCATAGATAAACATGTGCCATGTTGGTTTGCTGTACCTGTCAACTCGTCATTTACATTAGGTATTTCTCCTAATGCTATCCCTCCCCCAGACTTACCCCTGACCAGCCCCGGTGTGTGATATTCCCCTCCCTGTTTCCAAGTGTTCTCATTGTTCAACTCCCACCTATGAGTGAGAACATGCGGTGTTTGGTTTTCTGTCCTTGTGATAGTTTGCTTAGAATGATGGTTTCCAGCTTCATCCACATCCCTGCAAATGACGTGAACTCACCCTTTTTTTAAGGCTGTATAGTATTCCATGGTGTACATGTGCCACATTTTCTTAATCCAGTCTACCAATGATGGACATTTGGGTTGGTTCCAAGACTTTACTATTGTGAATAGTGCCACAATAAACATACATGTGCATGTGTCTTTATAGTAGCATGATTTATAATCCTTTGGGTATATGCCCAGTAATGGGATTGCTGGGTCAAATGGTATTTCTAGTTCTAACCACACTGTCTTCCACAATGGTTGACCTAACTTACACTCCCACCAACAGTGTAAAAGCATTCCTATTTTTCCACATCCTCTCCAGCATCTGTTGTTTCCTGGCTTTTTAATGCCATTCTAACTGGTGTGAGATGGTATCTCATTGTGGTTTTGATTTGCATTTCTCTAATGACCAGTGATGATGAGCACTTTTTTCATCTGTCTGTTGGCTGCATTATCTTTTTTTGTTGTGTCGCTACCAGGTTTTGGTATCAGGATGATGCTAGTCTCATGAAACGAGTTACAGAGAATTCCCTCTTTTCTATGGATGCAAATAGTTTCAGAAGGAATGGTACTAGCTTTTAATTTTCCTCTGGTAGAATTCAGCTGTGAATCTGTCTGGTCCTGGATTTTTTTGGTTGGTAGGCTATTAATTATTGCCTCAATTTCAGAACCTGTTATTGGTCAATTGAGGGATTCAACTTCTTCCTGGTTTAGTCTTGGAAGTATCCATTAATTTATCAATATCTTCTAGATTTTCTAGTTTATTTGTGTAGAGGTGTTTAAAGTATTCTCTGATGGTAGTTTGTATTTCTGTGGGATCAGTGGTGATGTCCCCTTTATCATTTTTTGTTGTGTCTATTTGATTCTTCTCTCTTTTCTTCTTTATTAATCTTGCCAGCAGTCTATCTATTTTGTTGATCTTTTCTAAAAACCAGCTCCTGGATTCATTGATTTTTTGAAGGTTTTTTTTGGTGTGTGTGTGTGTCTCTATTTCCTTCAGTTCTGCTCTGATCTTAGTTATTTCTTGCCTTTTGCTAACTTTTGAATTTTTTTGCTCTTGCTTCTCTAATTCTTTTAATGGTGATGTTAGGGTGTCAATTTTAGATCTTTCCTGCTTTCTCTTGTGGGCATTTAGTGCTATAAATTTCCCTGTACGCATTGCTGTAAAAGTGTCCCAGAGATTCTGGTACATTGTGTCTTTGTTCTCTTTAGTTTCAAAGAACATCTTTATTTCTGCCTTCACTTTGTTATTCACTGAGCATTCAGAGCAGGTTATTATGTTTCCATGTAGTTGGGCAGTTTTGAGTGAGTTTCTTGATCCTGAGTTATAATTTGATTACACTGTATTCTGAGAGACAGTTTGTTGTGATTTCTACTCTTTCACATTTGCCCAGGAGTGTTTTACTACTGATTATGTGGTCAATTTTAGAATAAGTTCAATGTGGTGCCAAGAAGAATGTATATTTTGTTGCTTTGGGTTGTAGAGTTCTGTAGATGTCTATTAGGTCTGCTTGGTCCAGAGCTGAGTTCAAGTCCTGGATATTCTTGTTAACCTCCTGTCTCGTTGATCTGTCTAATATTGACAGATGGGTGTTAAAGTCTCCCACTGTTATTGTGTGGGAGTCCAAGTCTCTTTGTAGGTCTTTAAGGACTTGCTTCATGAATCTGGGTGCTCCTGTATTGGGTGCATATATATTTAGGATAGTTAGCTCTTCTTGTTGAATTGATCCCTTTACCATTTTTTAGTGGCCTTCTTTGTCTCTTCTGATCTTTGTTGGTTTAAAGTGTGTTTTATCAGAGACTAAAATTGGAACCCCTGCTTTTTTTGCTTTCCATGTGCTTGGTAGATCTTCCTGTATCCCTTTATTTTGAGCCTGTGTGCATCTCTGCATGTGAGATGGGTCTCCTGAATACAGCACGCCGATTAGTCTTGACTCTTTATCCAATTTGTCAGTCTGTGTCTTTTAATTGGGGCATTTAGCCCATTTACATTTAAGGTTAATATTGTTATATGTGAATTTGATCCTGTCATTATGATGTTAGCTGGTTATTTTGCCTATTAATTGATGCAGGTTCTTCAGAGCATCTGTGGTCTTTACCATTTGGCATATTTTTGCAGTGGCTGGTACCGCTTGTTCCTTTCTGTGTTTACTGCTTCCTTCAGGAGCTCTTGTAAGGCAGGCCTGGTGGTAACAAAATCTCTCAACATTTGCTGGTCTGTAAAGGATTTTATTTCTCCTTCACTTATGAAGCTTAGTTTAGCTGGATATGAGATTCTGGGTTGAAAATTCTTTTCTTTAAGAATGTTGAATATTGGCCCCCACTCTCTTCTGGCTTGTAGGGTTCCTGCCAAGAGATCCACTGTTAGTCTGATGGGCTTCCCTTTGTGGGAAACCCAACCTTTCTCTCTGGCTGCCCTTAAGATTTTTTCCTTCATTTCAACTTTGGTGAATCTGACAATTTGTGTCTGGGGGTTGCTCCTCTTGAGGAGTATCTCTGTGGCGTTCTCTGTGTATTTCCTGAATTTGAATGTTGACCAGCCTTGCTACGTTAGGGAAGTTCTCCTGGATAATATCCTGAAGATTGTTTTCTACCTTGGTTCCATTCTCCCCATCACTTTCCAGTACACCAATCAAACATAGATTTTGTCTTTTCACATAGTCCCATATTTCTTGGAGGTTTTGTTTCTTTTCACTCTTTTTTTTCTAATCTTGTCTTCTCACTTTATTTCATTAATTTGATCTTCAATCATCGATATCCTTTTTTCCACTTGATCGAATCGGCTACTGAAGCTTGTGCATGTGTCATGAAGTTTTCGTGCCATGGTTTTCCGCTCCGTAAGGTCATTTAAGGTCTTCTCTACACTGTTTATTCTAGTTAGCCGTTGGTCTAAACTTTGTTCAAGGTTTTTAGCTTCCTTGTGATGGGTTAGAGCTCAGAGATGTTTGTTTTTACCGACCTTCTGAAGCCCACTTCTGTCAACTCATCAAACTCATTCTCCGTCCAGTTTTGTTCCCTCACTGGCAAGGAGCTGCAATCCTTTGGAGGAGAAGAAGCACTCTGTTTTTTGGAATTTTCAGCTTTTCTGCTCTGTTTTCCCCCCACCTTTGTGGTTTTATCTGCTTTTGGTCTTTGAGGTTGGTGACCTACAGATGGGGTTTTGGTGTGGATGTCCTTTTTGTTGATGTTGATGCCATTCCTTTCTGTTTGTTAGTTTTCCTTCTAAAAGTCAGACCCCTCAGCTACAGGTCTGTTGGAGTTTGCTGGAGCTCCACTCCAGACCCTGTTTGCTGGCTATCACCAGCGGAGGCTATAGAATAGCAAATATTGCTGCCTGATCCTTCCTCTGGAAGCTTCGTCCCAGAGGAGTACCCACCTGTTTGAGGTGTCTGTCGGCCCCTACTGGGAGGTGTTTCCCAGTCATGCTACATGGGGATCAGGGTCCTGCTTGAGGAGGTAGTCTGTCTGTTATTGGAGGTCAAACACCACACTGAGAGAACCACTGCTCTCTTCAGAGCTGTCAGACAGGGATGTTGTCTGCTGCCTGTGGTTCTAGTATGCCCTGCCCCAGAGGTAGAATCTATAGAGGCAGTGGGCCTTGCTGAGCTGCAGTGGGCTCCACCCAGTTCATGCTTCCAGGTCTCTTTGTTTACACCGTGAGCTACTCAAGCCTCAGCAATGGTGGACACCCGTCCCCCATCCAGCTGCAGCATCGCAGGTCAATCTCAGACTGCCGTGCTAGCAGTGAGCAAGGCTCTGCAGGCATGGGACCTGCCGAGCCAGGCATGGGAAGCTATCTCCTGGTCTGCCAGTTGCTAAGACCATGAGAATAGTGCAGTATTTGGTCAGGAGTGTACCATTTCTCCTGATACAGTCTGTCATAACTTCCCTTGGCTAGGAAAGGGAAATCTCCCGATCCCTTGTGCTTCCTGGGTGAGGCGATGCCCTGGCCTGCTTCAGCTCGCCCTCCGTGGGCTGCACCCACTGTCCAACCAGTCTCAATGAGATGAACCAAGTACCTCAGTTGGAAATGCAGAAATCACCTGTGTTCTGCCTTGATCTTGCTGGGAGCTGCAGACCAGAGCTGTTCCTATTTGGCTATCTTGGAAGCAATTGACATAGGTTACATTTTATATGTGTTGAATCTAAGATCCCCATGGAGACTTTAGTAGCTAAATTGATTGGGTGCTCAGGAGATAGGTTTTAACTGAAGACAGAGATTTAAAAAAAATCAGCAAGTATATTGAAAACACAGGGTGTAATGAGATCAGGAACAATGTGTAGAGTGAGAAGAGAATCTAAAAGATAATTCTGGAAAATCCTGGCATTTAAGACAGTTAACACTTAAAATGAAAGCAAAAAAAGAAAAAGAAGAAAAAAAATTGCAAAATATAGTAAGAAGGAACACCCAAAGGGTAGGAGAAATCCCAGAGAGAATAATTCCACAGAGATCAAGAGAATGGGATGTTATAGGAACTAGGAAATGATCAGCAATGTGAAATGCTGGCAAAAGTCAGATAAGAAAAACTGAGAAATATCTCCTGGATTTAGCAATGTCTTGGCAAGAACATTTCACTGAATATTTGACACAGCTGCCAGATATCTGAGTGCTGAGTAGCAATAGGAAAATAAGAAAGTGTGTGTAGCTTGTATTAATACTTGTTCCAGAAAGTTTCACTTAAACAATAATAATATGTATCACTGTATCCAATACTTATTTAGCGTTTAATTTTCTAGGCATTTACAAATTACATATGTTACCATTTAGTCTAAGCTATGAAATAGATGTTAACATTACAGAGGAAGAAATCACATTTAGGCTAGATGAGTTGTTAAACGTTACATTAATAGTAATCAGCTAGTAAGTGGCAAAGCTGGGATATGAACTTGGACAGTCTGGCTGTAGAGCTTCTCTATAAGAGAGAAAAGAGAAATAGAGTTAGAGGGGACCTGACATCAAGAGAGACTTATGGAAAAATAGAATTGAATATGTGTGTTGTACATGCTAACGGAAAGAAGCCAGTAGAAGGGGAAGCTTTGAAGAGACAGGGAGATCGAGAAAACAGTTCACAGGCTGGATGCGGTGGCTCACACCTGTAATCCCAGCACTTTGGGAGGCCGAGGTGGGTGGATCACAAGGTCAGGAGTTTGAGACCAGCCTGACCAACATGGTGAAACTCCATCTCTACTAAAAATACAAAATAGAGCCTGCCGTGGTGGCACACACCTATAATTCTAGCTACTCAGGAGGCTGACGCAGGAGAATTGCTTAAACTTGGGAGGCAGAGGTTGCAGTGAGCTGAGATCGCACCACTGCACTCCAGCCTGGGTGACAAAGTGAGGCTCCATCTCAAAGAAAAAAGAAAAGAGTTCACAGTTCAGATCATGGGTGGGGTGATGAAACTTTGGCAGGAGAAGGGACACATTACCCATTCGATTGTTGCAGAAGAGACAGATAAGATGGGTACTGATGTTGGTCTGTTTGATTCAAGGAAATATAAATATTTTTCAAGTAATGACTTCCATTCAAAGAAAGGACATTGGCTGAGTATTAGACAGTGAGTGAAGGTGTCAGGCATTAGAAATAAGTAGATGCATTTGATATATTAAGGTTGGTGCAAACGTAACTGTAGTTTTTGCCATTACTTTTGATTTCTCGTGAGATCTACTTAATGGCAAAAACCGCAATTGTGTTTGCACCAACCTAATAGTTTCTGAGGCAAACAAAAGAGAAACATGGCTAAAGAAACACGGACATTTTATGAAAGTTTAATGTCTCATGGGATGTTGAGAATCACAAATTTTAGTGGCACCAATCTGAGTAGGGTGCTATTTCTGTACTATGTTTAGCTTCTTGGTGCAGAGAAGGCAGATAGATGAAAACTGAGTGTCACGTTTTGTTTTGGTGGGTTGGGGGAGGGTAGGGTAAGGTAGAGTATGACAAGTCAAGTAAATGAGGTTTCGGAGAATATTAGCAAGAACGTTATTGAAGTGGATAAACAGCATGGGAGATTTAGTCAAAAGGAAAAGGTAGAAAGGGCATGGATACGTAAGTGTGTGCTGGAGGTCCTAAGGAAGTTAAATGACTGAAGACATGGGGATAGGTTAGTAAATAAACAGGAGGCTGTGTTTGAAGTAGTAGGTGCCTGACTTTATGACATAAGAGATAGAATATGTTTCAAGTGATGGCAAACATGGAGAGAAGTTATAAAAGTGAGTCGTAGACCTGAAGACAAATAGAAAGCAACGGTAGAAAAACAAATCAGAGAACTGAAGATCAGAATGTTGTATATGTCACCATATGGACCTTGAAGTTTCTTAAGATTTTGATAACACAGAGGGCAAAGAAGAGCCTGCAAACCAGGGGCTTTTATTTTAATTTTTAAAACATAAATTAGAGTGAAAGATCAGTAAACGAAGAGGTTTGTATGTACATCAACAAAATGGCTTTGACATAAAGGAAACAAGTATTTGTTGTTGTTGTTGTTGTTGTTGTTGTTGTTGTTTTACACTTTACAATGGTTCTGAGATAAATACAGTGATAAGAAACAGCAGCTTTAGGACGTTCTTTTCCAGACATGATGAAGTTACTGGCTCCACACTGATTCTCCCACAATAAACCCCAAATCCTGACACAATGTACAAAGGTCACTGGTTTCAGGCATTGGACAGTTAGCATAGGAATGTGATTCCAGAGACAAGGGAAACAAATGAGGAGAGCTCCATAATTGTACTAGTTTTCCTCCTGGAGGCTCTTGGAACTCAACGAAGTAGAATCTATGTTGAGGAGAGGATACGGCTAAGAAAGAAGACAGAGATCAGAATTTGGAGTTACTGAGGAAACCGATATCCAGGCTACCAGAATTAAATAAGCTACACAGAGAAGTGGCCTCAGAAATCTGCATTGGAATGATCTTGATGCTTCTGTAAAATATTGAACATTTAATGCTCAGATTGATATAGTTTGGCTGTGTCCCCACCCAAATCCCATCTTGAACTGTAATTCCCGTAATCCTCACATGTCATGGGAGGGACATGGTGGGAGGTAATTTAAACATAGGGGTGGTTACCCTCATGCTGTTCTTGTGATAGTGAGTGAGTTCTCATGAGATCTGATGGTTTTATAAGGGGATTTTCCTCCTTTTGCTTTGTGCCTCTCCTTCCTGCTGCTATGTGAAGAAGGATGTGTTTGCTTCCCCTTCTGCCATGATTGTAAATTTCCTGGGGCCTCCCCAGACAGGCTGAACTGTGAGTCAATTAAACCTCTTTCTTTCAAAAATTACCCAGTCTTGGGTATGTGTTTGTTAGCAGTGTGAGAACAGACTAATACAGTAAATTGCTACCGCAGATCATGGGGTGCTGCTATAAAGATACCTGAAAATGTGGAAGTGACTTTGGAACTGTGTAACAGGCAGAGGTTGGAACAGTTTGGAGGGCTCAGAAGAAGACAGGAAGATGTGGGAAAGTTTGCAGCCTCTTAGAGATTTGTTGAATGGTTTTGGCCAAAATACTTATAGTTATATGGACAATGAAGTCCAGCTGAAGTGGTCTCAGATGGAGATGAGGAACTTGTTGGGAACTGGAACAAAGGTCATTCTTCTTTCTTCTTATGCTTTAGCAAACAGACTGGCAGCATTTTGCCTCTCCCCTAGATTGGTGGAGTTTGAACTTGAGAGAGATGATTTAGGGTATCTAGCAGAAGAAATTTCTAAGTGGCAAACCACAGTGGAAATAAATTTGGAAATTTCTCAAAGAATTTAAAACAGAGCTACCATTCTATCCAGCATTATATAACATTACTGGGTATATATCTGATATGGTTAGGATCTGTGTCCCTGCCCAAATCTCATGTTGAATTGTAATCACCAATATTGGAAGTGGGTCCTGGTGGGAGGTGATTGGTTCATGGGGTGGATTTCTTAATGATTTTGCACCAATCCCTTGGTGCTGTTCTCATGATAGTGAGTGACTTCTCATGAGATCTAGTTGTATAAAAGTGCACATTACTCCCCCCTGCCCACTTCTCTCTGTCTTGCTTCTGCTCCTGCAGTGTAAGACGTCTGCTCCCCGTTCACCTTACTCCATGTTTGGAAGCTTCCTCTGGCCTCCCAAAAGCAGAAACCACTATGCTTTCTATATAGCCTGCAGAACTGTGAGCCAATTAATCTTCCTTTCTTATACATTACCCAGTCTCAGGTATTTCTTTATAGCAATGTGTGAACAGACTAATTTATTATGCAAATGGAACCAAACTGTTCTACCAAAAAGACATATGCTCCCATGGTCATCACAGCACTATTCACAGTAGCAAAAACATACAGTCAACCTAAGTGCCCATGGATGGTGAAGTGGATGAAGAAAATATGGTACATATGCACAATGGAATACTACACAGCCATTAAAAAGAATAAAGGTATGTTCTTTGCAGCCACATGAATGAAACTGGAGGCCATTTTCCTAAGCAAATTAATGCAGAAACAGAAAATCAAATACTTTATGTTCTCACTTGTAAGTAGGGTCTAAATATTGAATATTCATGGACATAAAGATAGCAACAATAGACACTGGGGACTACTAAAAAGGGAGGGATAGAGAAGGAAAAGTGTCAAAAAGCTAACTATTGGGTACTATGCTCAGTCAGTACCTGGGTGATGGTATATTTGTACTCCAAACCTCAGCATGACACAATTTATCCAGGTAACAAACCTGCACAGGTACCCACTGAATTTAAGACAAAAGTTAAAAATGAAATAAAATAAAATAAAATAAATCAAAAATGCATTTACAAATTTTACAGAAAGCATGAACATAATAAATAATTTGATAGGAAATATCAGCAGAAATAAAATCTCTAGACCTGAAAAATATAAAATCTAAAATGAACAGTTTACCAGCTGGCCTTAACAATAGATAGGAGACCAGAGAATAAAAGATTATTAAACTTAAACAACCTGAACTTGAAAATAAGGTAATACAGACTATCCAAACCAATGCTTTAGAAATAGAAAAGGCTGAAAAAAACCTTAATAGTCTTCAGGAACATAACAAATATTGTATATATAATTGGCGTTAGAAGAAAAGTAAAACAAATTGGGACATAAAATATTTTAAAAAATAATTGAAAACAAATTTTCAAATTGTGATGAAAAGTATTAGCTCACGAAACTAAGAAGTCAAGCAAAATTAAGCAGAATAAGCAAACACGCACAATACTTAGAAACATCATAGTTCTCTTTTTGAGAACTAAAATAAAGCAATACATTTTAAGGCATCAGAGGATAAAGAACACTAAGATTCCAACTAAGACACTGGAGTTGTAACTAATATACCTAAACAACAAGATTAAGAAATGAAACTAATAAATTATAACTCAAAACCAGAATAAAAATCAACACAAACATTCACATTATATTCTGGGGAAAGTGATAGGAATGTCCAATGGTTTCTCATCAGAATGCAAGCTATTATTCAATAAATCAATATTTTTTAATATGTTGAAAGAAAAAAATTACAATTCTTAATCTAGAATTCTATATACATTGTTGATATCCTTCAAAATAAAAGTGAAATCAAGACATTTGCAGGTGAAAGCTGTGAGTCTTTATTACCAACATATCTGGACCATACGGAATGTTTAAGAAAATCTTTGAGAAAAATGCTTTGCACATAGGAATGAAGAGATCCAGAACTGGAGAATTTGTAGCTGAATAGAAAATATGTATATTTCTCTCTTCTTCATTTATTTTAGATAATTATTTAAACTAAAAAGTATATACTTTTGGGTTTAAAACACGTGTACAAGGTAAATGTATTCCAAAATGGCAAAAAATGTAATTGAATTCATATTTAATTAAATTATACCATTGTAATATTCACAAATTATTTATAGCATACATTAATATGTTACAGATTAATATATCCAGTGAAATCTGGAATTTATATATTACAGAAAGCAAAGCATAATTAAAATAACCTATTTCCAGAATGTTAGCTCATTCATGTTGCCTTCTTCCTTAAGGTGACAAGGTTGTCACTCTCACTAAAACTTTCTAATTTATAGCATATGATGATAAGTTACAGAAACATTTTGCCATATCCAGAGCAAATATTTACAAAAAAGTCAATTGGAGACCTAAAATGGAATCCTAATCAAATACACATTTAATCCAAAAGATGGCAAGAAAGGAAGAAAAATTGAACCAAGAATAGGTGTTTCAAATAGAAAATAATTAGCAAGAAGGTAGTCTTATATCCAACCAGAACACTATTTATATCAAGTATAAATAGTTAAAACACTTTAATTAAAAGGAAGAGATTATCAGCCTGTATAACAAAGCAAGACCCAACTATACGCTCTTTACAAAAAATCATCATTATGTATAACACTACAGATAGTTTAAAATATAGAAAATATTGTCATGAAAAAACTAATGATGATTTTTAAGTATTACATCACCTTGTCTTTCAAGATGTAAGCAGAAGTATTTTGAACCAGAATATCATCTATGGCAGAGCATAAGCCTCACTCCAAGTAAGTCCAGGGACAAATAGAGGACTTGTCACTGCACTAACTCATATTCTGGTTTTGATTGAGTTATTTATTTTTGTTCTGCTAAATTCTTTGCTCTCTCTCAAGTTTCTCCTCTTATGGATCTTCTGTTCTCTATGCCAGCTTTAACCTCACCCCAACCTGCTCTAGAAATAAAATGTCATCCCTCCCTCATGTTTCTGAGTTTCTCCCTCCCTGTGCACTCCTCTCTTCCTCTTCCTATCAGCTGTCCTCAGTCCTCTCACATCATGTCTGAAAGCTCAACCACCATAAACCATCAATATATGTCTTTGAACATTGCTCTATCTACTCAGAAGAAAATTTATATGATTTTTCTTATGGACAGAAGTGGCTGACATCAGTTTTAAATAGCAGTTGTTTTTGTTTTCCCCTATATTAATAAAATAATTCTTTTAGACTTTATTCCTTTGTTTTTGCCCCTAGTTTTCCATTTTGATACCTTTGCCTTTGAAAGTGCTTACCACCCATGAAATATTTAATTTGCAATACGAATCAGGGTCCTAATTTAAAAGGATAAAACCATATGAATGGACATAGATGGAGGTGGTGGGAGGGCTGTTTAAAGGTATAGAATACTCTATGATTCAAAGTTCGTAATATGTATGTAATATGTATATTTGTTATAATATATTACTCCTAAATGACAACTTTCCATTCTTAGTAATCTATCCGCTTTATCAGAAATGACTCTGGAGAAGATCAAGTGTTCTTTACGGTCAGATTAATAAAAAAATATAAAATTGAATTTCTTATTGGGATTAAATCTTCTTGTAAGAGTAACTTTGCATCTAAAGTTGTAAATATGCTAGATAATTTAAAAATATTATTCGGCTCCAATGATTTTCAAGATTTATCCCATTGCAATGTAACAAATCTTCCTCATCTATAACTCTGTGGCTACGATAAATTCTACTACAATTCGACTGTGTCGTTGCTGCGTGATCTTAGGCAACCAATTTAACCTATTAAGATAAAGATTTCCTCATTTTTAAAATTAAAGATTGCATGAAATCACTTCTTACATTGGTTATAGCTATTTACATTTCATGACTATAAATGATTTGTGATTTTTGAAGGAGTTACACTGTTAATGATAACTTCAAGGTTTTGTATTTGCAAATCTATTGAAAACATTTTGTATGTTCAGTACTTTACAGTTAATAAAAATCTGCAGACACTAATATTTATAGTAATTATGTGAAATAGAGAATACTTTACATTTTTAAAATAAAAAACAGAGTTCTGAAGCATTGGATGACTTGCAAGAGCTCATGGGACAAGCTAGTAAGGGGCAAAGCTGGAACTCAAAGGTTTGTCTATTGATGCATCCAGTATACTTTACAAAATCTCATAATTTTCTTTCCAATCTAAGCAGACTATCATGAACATACAATGTGCCTCCACAACCTAGGGAGGGACAGAGACAAAAGAAGAAATTTCTACAGTGTACTGGGGTGGATACTATCATGGACATATGCTCCTAGAACTCTAAGGATGTAGAGGAGAGAGGTTATTTTGGGAGTTGACCGAGACATCAATGGGAGACCGGTGTTTGAATAGGAATTCAAGAGGCTGACAAGAGGAAGAAGGGCATTCTAGGCCCAGAGATCAGCAAATTCCATAGGCATACGATCTATAACCTGGGAAGAGAGGTGTTTTACTAAGTCTGAAGGGCAGAGGGTACAGACGGCATGATGGCACAGTATAACTTCAGAGAGATCCTCTGGAATGTGATGATTAAAAAGCCGTTCACAGGCACACCTAAGAGATATTGTTAGTTCAGTTCCATGCCACTGCAATACAGTAAATATTGTAATAAAGCAAGTTACATGTAATATTTTGTTTCACAGTGCATAGAGAAGTTATGTTTAACTTTACTGCAGTCTACTAAATGTGTAATGGGATTATGTAAAAAATGTACATACCTTAGTTTAGTTAAAAATACTTTGTTGCTAAAAAAATGTTAATGATCCTCTGAGCCTTTAATGAGGTGAAATCCTTTTGCTGGTGAAAGGTCTTGTCTCAAGGTTGATGGCTGCTGATTGATCAGAGGGGTGGTTGCTGAATGTTGAGGCAACTGTGTGTAGCAATTTCTTTCTTTCTTTCTTTCTTTCTTTCTTTCTTTCTTTTCTCTTTCTTGTTTTTTTGGATGGAGTCTTGTTTTGTCCCCCAGGCTGGAGTGCAGTGGTGCAATCTTGATTCACTGCAGTCTCGTCCTCCCAGGTTTAAGCAATTCTCCTGCCTCAGCTTCCTGAATAGCTGGGATTATAGGCGAGTGCCACCACACCCAGCTAATTTTTGTATTTTTAGTAGAGACGGGGTTTCACCATGTTGGCCAGACTGGTCTCAAACTCCTGACCTCAGGTGATCCACCCACGTCGGCCTCCCGAAATGCTGGTATTATAGACGTGAGCCACCGTGTCTGGCCTGGCAATTTCTTTTTCTTTCTTTTCTTTTTTTTTTTTTTTTTTTTTTTTTTTTTGAAACGGAGTCTTGCTCTGTCGCCCGGGCTGGAGTGCAGTGGCGCGATCCCGCCATTCTCTTGCCTCAGCCTCCCGAGTAGCTGGGACTACAGGCGCCCGCCACCTCGCCTGGATATTTTTTTGTATTTTTTAGTAGAGACGGGGTTTCACCGGGTTAGCCAGGATGGTCTCCATCTCCTGACCTCGTGATCCACCCGTCTCGGCCTCCCAAAGTGCTGGGATTACAGGCTTGAGCCACCGCGCCCAGCCGGCAATTTCTTAAAATAAGATAACAATGATGTTTGCTGCATCAATATTAACTCTCCCTTTTACTAAAAGTTTCTTTGTAGTATGCAAAAAGCTTATTTCAAAATTGGAGCCAATCTCCTCAAATCCTACTGATGCTTCATCAATTAAATTATATAATATTTCAATTTTTGCTGTTGTCATTTAAACAATGTTCACAGCATCTTCACCAGAAGAGTTAATCTCAAGAAATCACATTCTTTGCTTGTTTATAAGACGTAAGTTTTCAACCTTTCAAGATTTATTATAAGATTGCAGTGATTCAGTCATATCTTCAGGCTCCATTTATTATTAGTAATCTTAATATTTCTACTGTATCTGCAGTTACTTCCTCCAGTAAAGTCTTGAACGCCTCACAAAATCATTCACCATAACGATTGAAATCAACTTCTAAACTTTAGTTAATGTTAATATTTTGACCTCCTCTCATGAGTCATGAGTGTTCTTAATGTCATTTAGAAGGATGAATCATTTCTAGAAGATTTTCAGTTTACTTTGCCCAGATCCATCTGCAAAATCATTATCTATGACACCTATAGCCTTACAAAATATGTATCTTAAATTTAAAAACTTGAAAGTTAAAATTACTGCTTGATTTATGGACTTCAGAATGAATGCTGTGTGACTAGGCATGGAAACAACATTAATCCCCTTGTACATCTTCATCAGAGTGCCTCTGGGTGACTAGGTGTATTGACAATGAGCTGTAATATTTTGAAAGGAATCTTCTTTTCTTAGTAGTAGGTATAACTACTTTTAAGCCAGTGGGCTTAAAATGTTCAGTAAATCATGCTGTAAACATATGTGCTATCATCTGGGCTTTGTTGTTCCATTTATAGAGCACAAGAACAGTAGGCTTCTGCCTAATTCTTAAAGACATAGCATTTTTAGAATAGTAGGTGAACATGGGCTTCCACTTAGAGTCACCAGCTGCACTAGGCCCTAACAAGAAAGTTAGCCTATCCTTTAGGGGAAGCCAGGCACTGACTTCTTCTGTCTAGCTACGAAAGTCCTAGATGTTTTGTCTACATTGAAAATCTGTTATTTAGAGTAGCCACCTTCATCACCTACAAAAGATCTTAGTAGATCTTCTGTATAACTTCCTACAACTTCTATGTTAGTACTTGCTGCTTGACCTTGCACTTTTATGTTACGGAGATTGCTTGTTTCCTTAAACCTCGTGAACCAACTTCTGTTAGCTTCCAACTTTTCTTTGGCAGCTTCCTCATCTCTCTCAGCCTTCATAGAATTAAAGAGAGTTAGGGTCTTGCTGTGGATTAGACTTTCTCTTAAGGAAGTGTGGCTGCTTTTTCTTTTATCCAGACCACTAAAACTTTCTCAGCAATAAGGCTGTTTTTACTTTTATATCATTTGTGTATTCACTGGAACACACTTAGAAGCCATAGTGGGGTTATTAGTTGGCATAATTTCAATATTATTGTGTCTCAAGGAATAGAGAAGCCCAAGAAGGAGAGAGATGGGGAACAGCCTGTTGGGGGAACAGTCAGGATACATACAATGCATCGATTAATTTTGCTACTTATATGGGCAAGGGTCATGGTGCCCCAAAACAATTACAGTAGTAACATCAAGGATCATTGATCACAGATCACTGTAAAGGATAAAATAATAATGAAAAAGTTTGAAATATTGTGACAATTACCAAAATGTGACACAGAAACAAAGTGAGCACATGCTCTTACAAAAAATAGCACCACAAACTTGCTGGACACAGGATGGCCACAAACCTTCAATTAATAAGCAATAGAGTGAACCACAATAAAATGAGGAATTCCTGTATGTCATGTTAATATTTGAACTTAACTGAGTACATCATTAAGGCTTTCAGCAGAATGGTGACAGCAACAGGTTTATATCTCTGAGAGATCACATTGGAACAAATGAATAATTGTAATTGTTCAAACAGTGGACACTGGAATACTTACTAGAAAGCAATAATAACTTATAATAAACATATACAAAACACAAACCTGCACACAAATGTTTAGAGGAGCTTTATTCATAAGTTCCAAAAGCTGGGAACAAACAAGATGTCCTTCAAGGGGTGAAGGAATTCATAAACTCAGGGTACATCCATGCAATGGAACATTATTCAGAAGCGAAAGAAGTGAGCTATCAAGCCACCAAAAGACATAGAGGAAACTTGATTGCTAAAGGAAATACACTAGTTTGAAAAGGCTACATATTATATGATTCCAACTAAATAAAATTATGAAAAACGCATAGCTATCAAGACAATAAAAAGATAGGTGGTTGCCAGGTGCTTGGAAGGGATCTGGGGAGGAATGAACAGGTAAAGCACAGGGGGTTTTTAGGGTGATGAAACTAATCTGTATGCCACTGTAAAGGTGGGTACATGACATTATGTATTGGTCAAAAATCCGTAGAATTTAAAACACACATAGTATGAATCTTAATGTAAACTGTGAACTTTAGTTAATAATATGGATCAATATTGGTTCATTAATTTTAACAAAGGTACCACACAAATACAAAATATTAATAATAGGATAAATTATATTTGGGGGTGAATTTATGCAGAAATTCTCTGTACTGTCTGATCAATTATATACACATGCATATACACACACACAATATACACACACATATATGTGCCAAATACAGGGGAGTAGCAATAAAACTTAGAATATTATACTCAATTTGAGAGGAATATATAAGTATGAACTAGATTTAAGTAAAAAGAGAAAGACAATTGTTGAAACAAAGATAGGAATCATTTTTTGATTCCTAGTATCAATTATAACTGTGCAGGAAAATTAATATAAAACCATAGATGAATCAGTAGTGACCCTAGAAGAGACATAGTGAAACTTTCTTTATTAGTTATATTTTTCTGTGATAATTTATTCTAATTCAAGAAAAATAGGTATTACTAATTCTATTAGGAATTCATTATATAGCATTTTGTAGATTGCAATATATTGTCTCATACTATTGTTTTATAAGAGAATGGTCATATGTATAAAGAAAGTACTGTCACAATGTCCACAGTGCACTTGCTTTGGAATAACCTGGGTTAAATGTTAGAAATTCAAAGTACAGGTCAATTCCAAGATGGCTGAATAGGAACAACTCCAGTCTACAGCTCCCAATAAGATCAATGGAGAAGATGGGTGATTTCTGCATTTCTAATTGAGGCACCTGGTTCATCTCATTGGGATGGGGTAGACAGTGGGTACAACCCACAGAGGGTGAGCCAAAGCAGGGCGGGATATTGCCTCATGCAGGAAGCACAAGGGGTCAGGAGATTTCCCTTTCCTAGTCTAGGGAATCCATGAGTGACTGTACCTGGAGAACAGTACACTTCTGCCCAAATACTGCACTTTTCCCACAGTCTTCACAACTGGTAGACCAGGAGATTCCCTCCCGTGCCTGACTTAGCAGGTCCCAAGCCCACGGAGCCTTGCTCACTGCTAGTGCAGCAGTCTGAGATCAACTTGGAATGCTGGAGCTTGGTGGGGGGAGGGGTGTCCACCATTGCTAAGGCTTGAGTAGGCAGTTCTATGCTAACAATGTAAACAAAGTGGCAGGAAAGCTTGAACTGGGCAGAGCCATTGCAGCTCAGCAAGGCCTACTTCCTCTATGGATTCCACCTCTGGGGGCAGGGCATATCTGAACAAAAGGCAGCAGACAGCTTTTGCACACTTAAATGTCCCTGTCTGACAGATCTGGAGAGAGCAGTGGTTCTCTCAGCATGGCATTCGAGCTCCAATAATGGACAGACTGCCTCCTCAAGTGGATCCCTGACCCCCATGTAGTCTGACTGGGAGACACCTCCCAGTAGGGGCCAACAGACACATCATGCAGGCAGGTGCCCCTATGGGATGAAGCTTCCTGAGGAAGGATCAGGCAGCAATATTTGCTGTTCTACAGCCTCCACTGGTGATACCCAGACAAACAGGGTCTGGAGTGGACCTCCAGCAAACTCCAGCAGACCTGCAGCTGAGGGGCTTGTCTGTTAGAATGAAAACTAACAAGCAGAAAGGAATAGCATCAACATCAACAAAAAGGACATTGACACCAAAACCCCATCCGTAGGTCACCAACATCAAAGACCAAAGGTAGATAAAACCACAAAGATGGGGAGAAACCAGAGCAGAAAGGCTGAAAATTTCAAAAGCCAGAGAGCCTTTTCTTCTCCAAAGAAACACAACTCCTCGCCCGCAAGAGAATAAAACTGGACAGAGAATGAGTTTGACAAGTTGACAGAAGTAGGCTTCAGTAGGTCAGTAATAATAAACTTTTCCAAGCTAAAGGAGCATATTCTAACCCATCGCAAGGAAGCTAAAACCTTGAAAAAAGGTTAGAAGAATGGCTAACTATAATAATTAGTGTAGAAAAGAGCTTAAANTTTTCTTCTCCAAAGAAACACAACTCCTCGCCCGCAAGAGAATAAAACTGGACAGAGAATGAGTTTGACAAGTTGACAGAAGTAGGCTTCAGTAGGTCAGTAATAATAAACTTTTCCAAGCTAAAGGAGCATATTCTAACCCATCGCAAGGAAGCTAAAAACCTTGAAAAAAGGTTAGAAGAATGGCTAACTATAATAATTAGTGTAGAAAAGAGCTTAAATGACCTGGTGGATCTGAAAACCATAATACAAGAACATTAGGAAGCATACACAAGCTTCAATAGCTGATTTGATCAAGTGGAAGAAAGGATGTCAGTGACTGAAGATCAAATTAATGAAAAAAGTGAAAAGTCAAGATTAGACAAAAAAGAGTGAAAAGAAACGAACAAAGCCTCCAAGAAATATGGGACTATGTGAAAAGACCAAATCTACGTTTGATTGGTGTACCTGAAAGTGATGGGGAGAATGGAATCAAGTTAGAAAACACTCTTCAGGATATTATCCAGCAGAACTTTTCCAACCTAGCAAGGCAGGCCAACATTCAAATTCAGGAAATACAGAGAACATCAGAAAGATACTCCTCGAAAAGAGCAACCCCAAGACACATAACTGTCAGACTCACCCAGGTTGAAATTAAGGAAAAAATGTTAAGGGCAGCCAGAGAGAAAGATCGGGTTACCCACAAAGGGAAGCACATCAGACTAACAGTGGATCTCTCAGCAGGAACCCCACAAGCCAGAAGAGAGTGGGGGGCAGTATTCAACATTCTTAAAGAAAAGAATTTTCAACCCCAAATCTCATATCCAGTCAAACTAAGCTTCATAAGTGAAGGAGAAATAATATCCTTTACAGACAAGCAAATGCTGAGAGATTTTGTCACTGCTAGGCCTCCCTTAGAAGAGCTCTTGAAGGAAGCACTAAACATGGAAAGGAACAACCGGTGCCAGCTCCTGCAAAAACATGTCAAATGGTAAAGACCATCAATGCTATGAAGAAACCGAATCAATTAATGAGCAAAATAACCAGTTAGCACCATAATGAGAGGTTTGAATTCACACATAACAATATTAACCTTAAATGGAAATGGGTTAAATGCCTCAACTAAATGACACAGACTAGCAAATTGGATAAAGAGTTAAGACCCATCAGTGTGCTGTATTCAGGAGACCCATCTCATGTGCAAAGACACACATAGGCTCCAAATAAAGGGATGGAGGAAGATCTACCAAGCAAATGGAAAGCTAAAAAAAGCAGGGATTGGGCCCGGCGCGGTGGCTCAAGCCTGTAATCCCAGCACTTTGGGAGGCCAAGATGGGCGGATCACGAGGTCAGGAGATCGAGACCATCCTGGCAAACACGGTGAAACCCCGTCTCTACTAAAAAATACAAAAAACTAGCCTGGCGAGGTGGCGGGCGCCTGTAGTCCCAGCTACTTGGGAGGCTGAGGCAGGAGAATGGCGTAAACCCGGGAGGCGGAGCTTGCAGTGAGCTGAGATCCGGCCACTGCACTCCAGCCTGGGCGA
>NW_016824886.1:267554-306877 GCF_001698545.2 Rhinopithecus bieti | reverse complement strand
AGCACCCAGATTCATAAAGCAAGTTTTAGAGACCTAAAAGAAGACTTAGACTCCCATACAATAATAATGGGAGACTTTAACACCCCACTGTCCGTATTAGACAGATTAATGAGACAGAGAATTAACAAGGATATCCAGCTCTGGACCAAACAGACCTAATAGACATCTACAGAACTCTACACCCCAACTCAACAGAATATACATTCTTTTCAGCACCACATCACACTTATTCTATAATTGACCACATGATTGGAAGTAGAACACTCCTCAGCAAAAGTAAAAGAACAGATATGACAATAAACTGTCTCTCAGATCACAGTACAATCAAATTAGAACTCAGGATTAAGAAACTCACTCAAAACCACACAACTACAGGGAAAATGTACAACCTGCTCCTGAATGACTATTGGGTAAATAACAAAATGAAGGCAGAAACAAAGATGTTCTTTGAAACCACTAAGAACACAGACACAACATACCAGAATCTCTGGGACACATTTACAGCAATGTGTAGGGGGAAATTTATAGCACCAAATGCCAACAAGAGAAAGCAGGAAAGATCTAAAATTGACACCCTAACATCACAATTAAAAGAACTAGAGAAACAAGAGCAAACAAATTCAAAAGCTAGCAGAAGGCAAGAAATAACTAAGATCAGAGCAGAACTGAAGGAGATAGAGACACCAAAAACTCTTCAAAAAAATCAGTGAATCCAGAAGCTGGTTTTACGAAAAGATCAACAAAATAGATAGACTGCTGGCAAGACTAATAAAGAAGAAAAGAGGGAAGAGTCAAACAGATGCAATAAAAAAATGATAAAGGGGATATTATCACTGATCCCACAGATATACAAACTACCATCAGAGAACACTTTAAACACCTCTATGCAAATAAGCTAGAAAATCTGGAAGAAATGGATAAATTCCCGGACACATACACCCTTTCAAGACTAAACCAGGAAGAAGTTGAATCTCTGAATAGACCAATGACAGGTTCTGAAATTGAGGCAATAATTAATAGCCTACCAACCAAAAAAGTTCAGGACCAGAAGGATTCACAGCCTAATTTTACCAGAGTTACAAGGAGGAACTGGTACCTTTCTTTCTGAAAACTACTCCAGTCAATAGAAAAAGAGGGAATCCTCCCTAACTCATTTTATGAGGCCAGCATCACCCTGATACCAAAGCCTGGTAGAGATACAACAAAAAAAGAGAATTTTAGACCAATATCCCTGATGAACATCAATGCAAAAATCTTCAATAAAATACTGGCAACCCGAATCCAGCAGCACATCAAAAAACTTATTCACCATGATCAAGTCGGCTTCATCCCCGGGATGCAAGGCTGGGTCAACATACACATATCAATAAATGTAATCCATCACATAAACAGAACCAATGACAAAAACCACATGATTATCTCAATAGATGAAGAAAAGGACTTAGACAAAATTCAAAAGCCTTTCATGCTAAAAACTTTCAATAAACTAGGTAGTGATGGAATGTATCTCAACATAATACAGCTATTTATGATAAACCCACAGCTAATATCATACTGAATGGGCAAAAACTGGAAGCATTCCCTTTGAAAACTGACAAAAGGCAAGGATGCCTTCTCTCACCACTCCTATTCAACATAGTATTGGAAGTTCTGGCCAGGGTAATCAGGCAAGAGAAAGAAATAAAGATATTCAAATAGGAAGAGAGGAAGTCAAATTGTCTTTGTTTGCAGATGACATGATTGTATATTTAGCAAACCCCATTGTCTCAGCCCAAAATCTCCTTAGGCTAATAAGCAACTTCAGCAAAGTCTCAGAATACAAGATTAATGTACAAAAATCACAAGCAGTCCTATATGCCAAGAAAAGACAAACAGAGTCAAATCATGAGTGAACTCCCATTCACAATTGCTGCAAAGATAATAAGATACCTAGGAATCCAACCTACAAGAGATGTGAAGGACTTCTTCAAGGATAACTACAAACCACTGCTCAATGAAATAAAAGAGGACACAAACAAATGAAAGAACATTCTATGCTCATGGATAGGAAGAATCAATATCTTGAAAATGACCTTCCTGCCCAAGGTAATTTATAGATTCAATGCTATCCCCATCAAGCTGCCACTGACTTTCTTCACAGAATTGGAAAATACTACTTTAAAGTTCATATGGAACCAAAAAGAGCCTGCATAGCCAAGACAATCCTAAGCAAAAAGAACAAAGTTAGAGGCATCACACTACCTGACTTCAAACTATACTACAAGGCTACAGTAACCAAAACAGCATGGTACAGGTACCAAAACACATACATAGACCAGTGGAACAGAACAGAGGCCTCAGAAATAATACCACACAGCTACAACCATATGATCTTTGACAAACCTGACAAAAACAAACAATGGGGAAAGGATTCCCTATTTATTAAATGGTGTTGGGAAAACTGGCTAGCCATATGTAGAAAGCTGAAACTGGATCCCTTCCTTACACCTATACAAAAATTAACTCAAGATGGAATAAAGACTTAAATGTAACACCTAACACCATAGAAACCCTAGAAGAAAACTTAGGCAATACCATTCAGGACACAGGTGTGGGCAAAGACTTCATGACTAAAACACCAAAAACAATGGCAACAAAAGCCAAAATAGACAAATGGGATCTGATTAAACTAAAGAATTTCTGCACAGCAGAAGAAACTATCATCAGAATGAACAGGCAACCTATAGAATGGGAGAAAATTTTTGCAATCTAGCCATCTGACAAAGGGTTAATATCCAAATCTGCAAAGAACTTAAACACATTTACAAGGAAAAAACAACACCATCAAAAAATGGGCAAAGGATATGGGTAGACCCTTTTCCAAAGAAGACATTTATGCAGCCAACAGACATATGAAAAAATGCTTATCATCACTACTCATTAGGGAAATGCAAATAAAAATTAAAATGAGATGCCATCTCATGCCAGTTAGAATGGCAATGATTAAAAAGTCAGGAAGCAACAGATGTTGGATAGGATGTGGAGAAATACGAATGCTTTTACACTGTTGGTGAGAGTGTAAATTAGGTCGACCATTGTGGAAGACAGTGTGGTGATTCCTCAAGGATCTACAACTAGAAATATCATTTGACCTAGCAATCCCATTATCGATATACTCAAAAGATTATAAATCATGCTACTATAAAGACACTTGCACATATGTTTATTGTGGCACTATTCACAGCAGCAAAGACTTGGAACCAACCCAAATGTCCATCAATACTAGACTGGCTAAAGAAAATGTGGCACATATACATTATGGAATACTATGCAGCCATAAAAAAGGATGAGTTGATGTTCTTTGCAGGGACATGGATGAAACTGGAAACCATCATTCTCAGCAAAATAGCACATGGACAGAAAACCAAACACCATATGTTCTCACTCATAAGTGGGAGTTGAACAATGACAACACATGGACACAGGGAGGGGAACATCACACTCAGGAGCCTGTTGGGGGGTGGGGGGCTAGAGGAGGGATAGTGTTAGCAGAAATACGGAATGTAAATGACGAGTTGATGGGTGCAGCAAACCAACATGCGACATTTATACCTATGTGACAAACCTGCACATTGTGCACATGTACCCTAGAACTTAAAGTATAATAAATAAAATAAAATAAAATAAAAGCTTGCCTTTTATGCAACAACAACAACAACAAAGAAAATCAAAGTACAGGTCTCATTAAAGACTTTTAAAATTGAATTTCAGTTTTGGGCCTAAGAATATACGTTTTAAGCCTCTATCAAACATACGCTTATGTTCATTATGTTTTATTATTCTCAAAGTGTCTTTCAGGTGCTGTGTATGTAACTGTGAATAAGATAGAAGAAAGTGCCTGCTCACATGGCAAATACTATAGGAGCAAGACGTAATAAACACACAGACAGATACCAAAGATCATTTTAGACTGTTAAAAACATTTGTGATGGTGTGTAGGGAGGTTACTTTGGGCAGGGTGGTTAGAAAATGAATTTCTCTTACAAGGAGCTATTTAGCTAAACCATTAAAGATTATAAAGTAGACAACCACACATTCATGGAAGGAAAAAGTGCTGGGTAAAGGGCACAGTAAGCACAAAGATGTCCAGATAGGAGAATCCTTTCACAGACAAGAGACTAAGAGAATCTAGCGTATCTAGAACAGATGAACGAGGGAGAGGGTGAGAGAGGTGGGTTGATCTGCTACCTTGTAGGTATACAACAAAGCCCCTGCAAAGTTACTGGTGTAAAACAATAAGTATTTTGTTATGCTCACAGGTCACTGGGTCAAGGTTTTGGACAGAGGATAGCAAGGATGACTTGTCTCTCCTCCACTATGTCTGGGACCTCTTGGAATCATCTGGAGTCTTCTTCACTCTCTTGCCTGGCACCTGGACTGGGAAGACTTGGAACCCACTGGGACTGTTGACAGAAGCACAAACATGTGGCCTCTTCATGTGGCCTGGGCTTTCCACAGCATGGAGGTTGATTTCTGAGGAGTGACCCAAAAATAATATCCACAAAGTAAGTATTTCACAAGATCTAAGCATAAGCAAAATGATCTTTGATAACCTAGCCTATGAGGTCCCATAGTATCACTTCACCCATATTTTACTGGTTAAAGAAGTCATTCAGATTCATAGGGTAAAGATATAGAATGCTGTCTCTCAGTGGGACAAAAATCAAGAAATTTGGGATCACTTTTTAAAAACCTATACATAGACAGAAGCAAAGTAATAAAGGGTCCTTTAACAGCTTTTACAGAGCTTGATTTTAATCTAATTGCAATAAGAAGCCATTGCAAGCTTTCAAGTAGGACATTATGATGTACGAATAACTGACTTAAGGGACTTTAACCTTGTTCCATTGCATAGTAAACACTTAAAAAAAATACCAAGAAGGAATTTCATAAAATCTTGCTAATGACCATCAATTAAAGGAGAGGAGGCTCAAGTTACTTCCTATTTTTTTTCAAACAACATGCCATAACAGACATTTTAAAAAAGAAAATTTTGTGTTAGGCCAGGCATGGTAGCTCGTGGCTGTAATTCCAGCCCTTTGAGAAGCCAAGGTGGGAGGATATTTTGAGTTCGGGAGTTCAAGACCACCTGGGCAACGTAGTGAGAACTCATCTTTACTTAAAACGGAAAAAAAAAATTACCCAGATGTGGTGGCACATGCTTGTAGTCTCAGCTACTCGGGAGGCTGAGGCAAGGGAATCACTAGAGCCTGCGAGATCAAAGCTGCAATGAGCTATGATTATGATACTCCACTCCAGCCTGGGTGACAGAGTGAGACCGTATGTCAACAAATGAAAAATAAATAAATAAAATAAAATAGATGATCTTAGAATTTTAAAATATGGAAAAGCCCTCCTTAATATTATCTAGTAAATCTCCACCATTTTCATGATGAGAAAAATGTGATCCAGAGAGGTGAATGACTTGACAAAGATTTCAGAGCTACTCAGTGGAATATTGCGTGGTCTAGATAATAAGTGAGAAATTTGAGTAGAGAGAGAAAAAAAATACTTAGATATTATGCTATGATCATACACTAGTGCAATTATCCCTTCCATTTTCCAAGTTATAGAACATTTTCATGTACATTATTTGATTTAGTCTTCAATACTCTATAAAGTAGCAAGGGTGGGCATTAATGTCCCCATTTTATAGATTAGGCAACAAAGGTTTAGATGAGTCACATAGCTAATTATGTGTACAACCCTGAATTAGAAAAGGATATCACCCACTTTCCATTTCAGGATTCTTAGTCAAATGAAGAAAAAGAGGATATATTTACCAAAATAAAGAAAAGTATATATCAAAGCTATAACTATTCAATACTAAACACACCATGATGTAAAACAAAGCAATTTTCCAAGACATCACATGTTTCTAAACATCCATACAATGGATATTTTATATGTAAAGTGTGGAGGAAATTAGCTAATGTTCCCCTTTCATACAGACTTTCTGGTATTTTTTAAGATCTTTATGCCAGGATGCAATAAAATTTTAGAAAACACTGATATCCACACAGAGAAAGTTCACACTTCTTTGCAGAGGGTTACTGCTTGACCTTTTGTTTTGCTTCAGACATTCTGTATTTGTTTTGGTGGAGATACAGAAGCAGCTCCATTCTAGATACTCAGTAGATGTCAGAAGAGAGTGAAGCAAAAGTTTTGCTAAGAAAAGAAATGACATATCCACTACAAATGTTTATTGAAAGTATATTTTGGTTACTAATTTCAAATCTGTCAACATCTGGCCAACTTCCATGTCTTGTAAATTTTTCATTATCTACTCTTTCAAGCTACCTAATCTATTATCTTTATTTTCTTGGGCTTGTTAGTTGAAAATTGAAACAGGGAAAATGGTCAATTATTTTGGGATAAATAAAAAGTTAATATGTATCTCATTTTACATATTTCTCATAACTAAAACCATAAGCAACATATAGTTTTTAAAATGAAATAATACCTTAATTTTACATGTATTTAAGGACTTAAAGATTGTCTAGTGAGGGGTAAAACATAAAAGAAATAGCTTTGGTCCTCAAGAGGCTTGCTTTCTGGTGAGGGAGACAAAATAGATATTTAAGAAGTGGTTATAAAATCAAAATAAGTTTAACAGTGAGAGCAAAAATATGTGCTGCAGGAAACAGGAACTGTTCTGAGTTTAGGAAACTATAGTAAGAAACTCCCTTAAAGACAATTTGAATATAAGCAGTTTCATCTGGAGCCATAAAGTCATTCTTATTCAGAGTAATGAGAAAAATCAGAACATAAATACAGAGTTATGCTAAATCTTTAAGGATGAGCAAATCTCATTGGCAGAAGAGGATTTAAAGGTCAATTTATAGAACTTTCTGGCTGAAGTTTTAATAGTAGGCAGTGGTGGAGAACAAGGTAAAACTGGAAAAGAACAGGGGAAGAACTTTAATAGTCAATATTAATAATTTAAAATTGGTTGTAAGTCAGTAAAAAGTTGAAAACTTTCATCAATAAAGCAGCTCTGTGACAGCAAGGTTGCCCACACCCTCTTCAGTAAAATGCAGTAGTGAATATTTTTGTACCTCCACCCATCAATAGAAGGAGTCTATCTCTCTACTCTTTGAATCTGGGCGTGGCCATATTGCTTGCTTTGGCCAACGGCACATTGGAAAATTTGATATAAGCAGAGGCTTAAATAGTTCTTGCAAATTTGGTCTTGCCCTCTCTTGCTGTTGAAAAGCCTTAGGCCAACATAAGAACAAGCCCAAGCTTGCCTATTGGAAGAAAGAGACTAGTCATTCTGGACACTCCAACAACCCTAACAGATTGTCCAGTCATGTGAATAAGGCCATCTGAGAATTTTTAGCCCAAGACAAAATGACAGTTGACGGCAGAGATGAGCCAAGTTGCTCAAGACCAATAGAACTACCTATTGACCCATAGAATTGTGAGCAAATAAATAGTTGTTTTAAGTCTCTGTATCTTAGTGTAAAGTGTAAGTCTCTGTATCTTAGATGGTAAAAGTTAACTGACATAAAAAAAATGATAGAAATGGCAAACATATTAAAACTTCATATATACTCTGGCAAAGTCAAGTTTAAACAAGCATCAGCAGAATTATTAACCAAAGCTTCTTCATTGCTAAGACTAGATAAAGTCTCAGTGCTCTGTGCTTTCATTGCACAAATCATACTATAATGCTGTTTCCTTTGGATAACGTCACCCACTTAGTCATTAACTCTGAGGGTCAGAGATCATGTATACTTTTATTGCTGTTGTATCCCCATTAGTTTTGTAGTGCCTAGCATATAGCATGAATTCAATAAATGTTTTTTGGATAAAATGGCTATTAAGATAAGCTACCATATATGATAGCAAAAAACATACATGTATATTTTTCAAGACATACATGAATTCCTTAAAGTTAGCCCAGAATCTTTTCTATATAGAAGACTTTTCCAGGGCCATTAAGTAGAACAGGCATCCTGCCATATAGTAATCTATTTGATGCTTGTTATTGTCTTTCCAGCTATATATAATCTTGACTCCTCAACCAAGATGAATCCAGTGCTCCATCCTGGTTAAGCTATCTCAGGTGTTCCCAGATAACTTTGCTTCAGGTTTAACCCACCATGGTACTACTAGTGTGCCATGACCTAATAAATGAAAGCTGGATATTACTTTTTATGCCATTTAATCACATCAAAATGAATATCGGTATTTTTATTTAACTATTTCTTGAATTCATGCCTTTATCAAAGAGGACAGTTTCTATTCTTTTCGACAGATCATGTGAATGACAGTATGTTGGGCTTAATTTTCTTGTCAATTATAATTAATATCTTCTCAAAACAAATTGGAAAGTATCTCATTTCACTCAATAATAACATAACACCCAAAATAAATCTATCAGATTTAATTTGACCAAAAATTAATTTCTACCACTTTGCTTTTTTCAATGATGATTAATTTCTGGCTCTCGAATATGTATCCTCCCTAAGGAAATAACTGTAACTAAACTTACGGCCATATTTCTACTTGAAGAACATGCATAAAGTGTATGTTAAAACTATAGACCAGGGCCTGAAGGTGTTGGAGTCATTTCCTTATCTCACATCACCCCACTTCCCAACCTATTTCTAAAGAAGGACTTGCATATTATGTGACTGGATTCTAGGTTATACCTGTTGGTCTGTTTGTAAAAGAAGAATCTTTAGCTAGTCAAAGGTAAGAAACATGGAAGTGGAAAACACATTTTCTCATTTTTGTGACATGTAATTTCTTTCTCATAACAACTAACTGATTTTGATTGTATCCACGATGTAATTGTCTTGCTTTGGCTTCTACTAGATGAAGCTGAACTTCAGCAATGTTTCAGAAAAAACTCTACATCATCTTTCTTTTCAGGGGCAAACCTTAACCTGAAGACAACATGGATGCTTCCTTTTCATTTGCATGCAGAGCTTCTGTTAGGTGGCAGCAGTAAAGGATCCTATCCAAATAACTTATGGGCTTTTTTTTTTTAAGAAAAAATAGCTACAGAACATTTGATTTACAGTTACTTCAACAAATTGTTGTTCTCATTATTGTTGTAAGTTGAGGCACTTAGATTGTTACGCTTTGCAAATGCTCGGTGCAATTGCAACTGTTAAGGAACTGTAGTAATATATCACTGACAAAATCAGAACAGTATTAAAATTTTTAGTTCACAATTATTCCAAACTGGATATAGAAGATGTTGTGTCTTAATGCTACGAAGGTACTCAGACTGCACTGATAACATTCTTATGAATTAATTTAAACAAATGTTAAAGAACTCTTATTCTAACAAATTGAATACAAAGGCCTCATTGTCTACAATATTTCATGTACTAACCCTAGGAATAAAAAGTGCTGCCTAAAACTTTAAATATTCTGAATGTTTTCTACAAAAAATTGTTCTATGATTTAGAAATATATCAATATTCAGGAGAGAAATGGCTTTATTAATTATATGACATGCATTTCATTAACAAAAAGGGTGAAAGTTAAGCAGCTAGCATACACAGAGATGAATTAATTCACATACCAAATGATCTGTGAGTAAAGCTTAGAAAAATCCAATTGACTACTTTTGATTATCTCATCTTGCCTACTCAATTTATAAACAAAATCACAAATCCACTGAATAAATTTATTGTTTCTTCCATTGTGTGTTCAGACAAAAGAGCATGCATTCCAGCAAGTCTGTGTGAAAATGTGTCTAAAAGTTGCACTGGTAAAGATTCCAACTTCAGCATCTAAATCTCATTAATTTAATTTGACAACAATTTATCGATTTTTTACTGTGTTGTTGCATGGTACTGTATTTTATAGTAAACACTAAAGAGTGAGCTGTTGTTATTTGGGGGGCAAACTGTAGAATTCTTTTGTGGAATAGGCTTCTTTAGAAGCACATCTTAGCATGGTTGTTTGGTTGTATGCACCCTGGGGTATCCATAATGAGCTTGGCACTTGACGTGCTCGTATGGTGATCTATATAAAAAATACCTGCATTGGGAGAATGAGAACAGCCAGAGGAAAAGGTGTAAGGAGGACCTGGTGGGTCAGGGTTTCAGTAGGAGGCCAGCAGAATTTAGAAGAAAATCTGCCAATGATGTTTGACTCGGGAGATTTTTGCAAGAATCTCTTGTATTGTGCTCCAATGAAATCTCCCCTTCTCTACTCCAGTGTTGTTGTCCTCAAGTTGTATTTAAAAGTCATATGTGCCTAAATGGCTTGTACATGTCATTAAAAGCAGGGGGAAAGGAATAAAGGAAGACAGTCTAGGGCACACTGTTTAGTTATCTTAGGGGAGACAGGAAGAAAGACCAGCTACAAGTGATTCTTTTAAAAAATCATTAGAAAAAAAACCCTAAACTTTTAGAAATGTAAATATAATACCAGGACCTTTATTTTTTGGAAAGATTTGAAAGTAAGTTACCATGTTCTTTCAACACTCTGGAATATTTAGTGCATATTTCCTATAAACACAAATTCTCTCACATTTCTTAATTAATACACTTTGTATTAATATCAAAATAAAGAGACTAACTCCAATGCACTATCACCATGTAGTTCTCAGATCTCATCTAAGTTTTACCAGATTTCCTAATAAGAGCCCTTAATAGCAAAGAAGATCCACTTTGGCAACACATTTTGTACTTAGTTGGCAGGTCCCTTTAGTCTTCTTCAGCTTCAATGGGAACAGTTCCTGAATCTTTCCTTGCCTTTATAGCATTAAAATTTTTGAAGAGTAGAGCTGTTATTTTGTAGATGGTCCCTCACTTTGGTTTGTCTGTCTGCTTTTTAAAAATAGTTATATTCAGATTCTACCATGGCAGAAATATCACCGAAGTGATGCTGTTTATTTGTTTTGTTTTAGATTCTATCATGTGTTACACAATTTAATTTTGTCCTGTTCAATTACTGGTGATATTAACTTTGATTATTTGACTAATCTCTTCTAGAGTCTGCTAAGCTTTTATACTATAGAGACACTCATTTTTTCCTTGAAATTAATTACTTTCCAGGAGGTACTTTGAGGATGTATAAACGTGTTGTTTTTTACCAAAATTGTGATAAATTAACATATTTATTTATATCAGCATGAAGTCATGGGATTCCTATTTTAATCAATGGGTTACAATCATTATTTATGTTATTTGTTTATTTATATTTTATTTTTGATCACGCCACAGCCATTATACTAATTATTTATTTTGATGTCAAGATGCCTTCATTTGCCTAATAGGAGCCTTTCATTCTGGTCCCTGGTTCTTTGGACATGTCTAAAACAATATTTGAGAACCTCATGTTTTGGCAAACTAAGATGTTTCAGGATCATTTAATATTGTCTTCATCCCCGATCTGAGATCAGCCATTACCCGGAAGGAGCCCTGGTTCCTTTAGGTAGATAATGATATTTAGAAAACAGTATCTGGTGCTGGATGTGCTTATCTACCTGGGGATATCACTGTACCTAGGCCCTGTCAGTGTACAGATACATATAAGTATCCATTTATCTAACATCCATCCATCTACCTTCCTTCATCTACTTATCTATCTACTATCTATTTAATCTTTCACCTATGTATTTATTTATCCATGTATTATCTATCTATTAAAACCATGAATTCATACTCTTATCTTTGATTTAAACAAAACTCCACATTTCTAGTGGTGTATTCTAGTTTTTTACCTTTTGATGTTCACAACTTCCTTCAGCAGTGAGACAGTTAGTTCCCATTATCCCTAATTTATTTACTTACTTGTTCAATTTACCTGAATACAATCAATCTCTTATTCTTTCTATCCCATGTCTCTGTAACCACCCCCAATATGGACCCCTCTCACCCCTCTAGCTCTAATACCTTATTCTAAGCTACTGTGACTCCATCTTCCCCCTTTGCTGTGGTTGGTCATACCTAATAGCTTTAAGACTTAATTGAAAAAAACAGAAAGAGGGGGAGGAGATAAGGAAGAGAAGGAACAGAAAGTGGAAGAGCGAAAAAATTTTAAATAATGAGGTGGAAAGTTAACTGGAATAGTAAATCATCATGAGAGGAGATCAGTTAAACAGAAGCTTTTTGGAAATTCCTCTCAAGATATGAGGTAGATGGAAATAAAAAGCATAGTATTTAGCCATCAAAGTAGAGGCAATCCCAGTTAATATATAAATGAAAATTAGAACTAAAAAGAATTCTATAAATAAGGACTCTCTAGAGCAATAGAACAATTAGATATTATCCCTAGGAGATTTTTAGACACAAGTATGAATGAGACAAAGGTTATCTTGGGCAAGTATAAATTATTTATACACGTGTTCATTTAATCACTTATATTCATATGAATATTTGAGTTCTTATGATTTGCCAGACATATCACAAGACATGAGGAATACAAAGATAATGATTGGTTCTCTGACCTTTTTTCCTCTCGAATTATTTTCCCTTCAGTCTATTCCCATCCCAATAATTTATTGTTGGTATATCTTTCTGGTCAAAAAGAAAACAAGATTTGATGAATTGCTCATATCACAGTGAACATAATTTTAGTGATTTATCTATCCCAGTTACATTTGGATTCTGTACTATAATGGCAGAAACAGGATGCAGAGAAATTGTGAAATTTCAGCTACTGTTACATTATATACATGCGGTTGTTATTGAAAATATTTGATAATCAGTACAGCAGAAGACCAATAAAAAGAGATGGTAGGCCACGCGCGGTGGCTCACGCCTATAATCCCAGCACTTTGGGAGGCCGAGGTGGGCGGATCACGAAGTCAGGAGACTGAGACCATCCTGGTTAACACGGTGAAATCCCGTCTCTACTAAAAACACAAAAATTTAGCTGGGCACGATGGCGGGCGCCTGTAGTCCCAGTTACTCTGGAGGCTGCGGCAGGAGAATGGTGTGAACTCAGGAGGAGGAGCTTGCAGTGAGTGGAGATAGCGCCACTGCACTCCAGCCTGGTGACAGAGCAAGATTCCCTCTCAAAAGAATAAAAAGAGAAAGAGAGAGAGAAAGAAAGAGAAAGAGGGTAGTTATTAGCAACTGGTACATTCCATATAGATCTACTTACTAAATGTTAAATCTGTCTTTGGGGTAGTTGAGAAAGAAGAGCAAAATTTCAGAATACAGAATAAATTGGGGACTGAAGCGTATTTGAGTACAGAGCACAGTGTTTGGGCCTGAAAAAAAAGTCAAAGAATTGAAAATATGAATCCTAAGGCGTGACAGGCAGATGAATGAATGAAATATTTGGGGAACTCTGTGATTATGTGGTTAAGTCTGGGGCATTAGGCAGACTTTCCCTGAAGAGGAGATAAATAGATGGATCAGAAGGACTTTGGTAGAAATTTCTCAAGTGGGGTGGGGGAGAGTAAGAAGGAAAAACATCTGGCTTGATGCAACAGCATTGAGAGCTAAGGAGTCCTACTCTACTACTAATAAAATATAAAATAATATTATTCAGTGATTTGGGGAATGTATATTTCAGAATCATCGAATTATACACCTTAAATATGTGCAGTTTATTGTGTATCAGTTATACCCTAATGAAACTGTAAGAAGACTATCATTGAGACTGGAACATAGAATATCACAAGAATGGCTTAAGATGAAGATCGAGTCTTTGAATACTCTTAGGTACTGTTAAATCTTTGGGTTTAGAAATGAGACTACTGGAAACCCACTAGAGGTCTTCAAGCAGAGGGTAGACCTAATTATATTTGCAAACATATAAAATGTATAATAATAATGATAGTTATCTTTTCTCTAGTGTTGATTACCTGCCAGAGACAGTTGTAAGCACTCAACTAATTTATTTGATTACCCACAACCCAAAGAAGTTCTGTTATCCTCATTGTATAGTTTCAGAAATTAAGGTAAAGAGAAGTTATGAAGCATACTAAAGTTCACCTGATTCTAGAGCCCACATGCTCAACCATTATGCCTAACTGCCTCTCAACTCTATTAATTGCTGTGGGCAGGATAAAATGTCCATGTATAAAGCATACAATATTTGATGCTTTAACAACATGATCTCATTTAATGCTTCTGATGACATAATAAGGTATGATTCTTTAATACTCTTTTTATAATTGAACAAATGAAGGATTGGAAGTGGTTAGTCATTTTGCTGGAGTTTACATGACTTGAACAATGGTCTTATGATTTCAGTCAAGCTTAGGGCTCTCTTAGCAAACTATGATTGCCAACGTCAGAGAAAAATTGCACCAGATAGAGTTAAATAGACAAGAAATATTTTATTCAGGACTATTCTTATAGAGGTCAACACTACTGTAATAGGGGAGAGAGATTGAACTCACCTACAAGGAGACAAAAGGCAGGAGAGTTTTTAAGTGCTTGGGTGACTTAGTGGAAGAGTAATGGAGGATGTTAGAGAGAGATTGGTCAACGTTATTGGGCCACCTGGGTTTGTTATTTGACCCTTATAGAAGTTAAGCTTCTACCTTCCCTCAGATACTGGGAGATAGAGGCACTAGCTTTCTCAATGATTACATTTCAAAGAGATGGCTTCCAGGTCCTTAGGAAAGACCATTCCTCAGTTGTACAACTAGCAAGTGACTGAGAGAATATCTACATCTCAAAGTGACAGAAATCCTCAAAAAACAAAAACAAAAAACAAAAGCAGAAAACAAAACCAAAAACAAACATACAAAAAAACAGGTCAGGACCCTATGGTCAGGAAGAAACTTTAAAGTTTAGTGAATCAGTCAGGGAATAACGTGGACCTCTTGCTCATTATGATCTGCACTATTTAAGAATATTCACTTTTAGTGATGTTAAATAACAATAGGGAGATTATGAAACATCACAAACATAAGTGGTCTTGGAGTCTCTTCCTTTTCTTTCTAGGCCCTGCATAATTCATTCCCTCCAGGCAGCCTTCCTAGTTTCACATTGTAAAGTCCTCTAGGAATAGGCTCACTACTTTCAAAACACATCACATTTGCAATTTGTTGTTTAATGACTATCATCTTGTTAGGTTACCAGCTCTCAACGTATGGACCTGGGAAGATCTCTCACACTGCTCTATCCTTATTACTTAGAACAATGCTTGGCACCTCTTAACTGAGCCAATAAATGTTTAAGTGAACAGAGGAGCAATCCAGTCAGAGAGAGATAAATATGAGAAGAAGCAAGGAGGAAATTCTTAAGGATCAAGTTGTCTTTTAAATCCATTAAGGATTTCTTTTAGCACAAATTGAATTCTTTCCATAAACCCGTGCTCTTGGTGTGTGCCCTATTGTCACTAGCTGATTGAGAGTTCCACAGAGGTTGGAACAACACCTTTTCTATTAGATTATAGGTTTATGAAGGAAAGGGGCCTTTTCTCCCTTTATCAGACTCTGGTTAGGTAGCCTATAAATATGGAAAAGGCTTGTTAACTAATACCCCTGAAAGGATTTTTTTTTAAGAATGATGAGTGAATGATACATCTATTGGCATAATGTATAAGATTGCCCATGCCCCTATTTTGGAAAAGTTCTTTATGAAAATTGTTTTCAGTGAGAAGGTAATAAACATTAGGATGTTTGTATTGAGATCGTTTTATTTTATTTATTTATTTATTTATTTAAGATGAAGTCTCACTCTGTCACCCAGACTGGGGATGCAGTTGTACAATCTCTGCTCACTGCAACCTCTGCCTCTCAGGTTCAAGCAATTCTCCCAGCCTCAGCCTCCTGAGTAGTGGGGATTACAGGCATGCACCACCACGCCCGGTTCATTTTTGTATTTTTAGTAGCGATGGGGTTTCGCCATGTTGGCCAGGCTGGTCTCAAACTCCTGACCTCGTGATCCACCCACGTTGTCCTCCCAAAGTGCTGGGATTACAGATGTGAGCCCCCGCGCCCTGCTGAGATCATTCTATACATAACACTTCTGAAGAGCCAAAATCTTACAGAGTAGAAATCAAGATATCTCTGTTGTGTGTCTTATTTGATACAGGTTCATGCAGTGACATGATTATCAGTGATAGACAAAGCCATATGAAAATTCAGGATTCTTAACCACAATAAAAATATTGATTTACCCTACAGAATGTTTAAAGTGGTTCGCTGTTGTTGAAAGGGTGCATAGAATAATAAGATTGGGTCTCATTTAAAAATGTGATTTTTAAAACGTTCTACTGAATCTGTAGAGCATTTAAGAACTTCTTCAGTTACTTTTCCTGTGAGCCTGGCACTGGAGTGGTGCCTTGGTTCAAGCAGTTCACAGCTGAGAGTACTTCACTTTTTTGTTCTCCTTCTGTTCCCCACCCACAACACTCAACAGTTCATAGAATCAGCAGAACATATCAACACCTCTTCATAGCCACAGAACTTTCTCAAGATGTAGACATAATAGAAAGTTTAATAAAATAAACACAGCTAATTAAGTAAAACTGTGACAAAACCACCACACAGAAACTGACATCTAGCATTTTAATAGTTGTCAGGTTTCAGCTAAGGTAAAAGAGTTTTGTATTCCGGTTTTAAAAATAGCTAAAGTGAAGGTATCTCTTATTAGTTCTGAAAAAATATTTTTCACAAATTCACTTAATATCTTCTTCTCTTTATTTTAACGTTAAATTAACCCAGTATTGCTCTTTATCAAGAATTATCGAGTAACCATAGCTAAGAAACCTAAGGGGGGGCTCCTATGTACTTTTTCAATCCAGGATATTTAAATCAAGTTGAATACTCCTAGATTCAAATTGAGATGACTGAAAGTAATATATCTTAAATTAATATTGTATTTCCTTAAGTATTATGAGGGTTCTCAGTATACAGTAGAAGATTTTGGAGTAAATACCCAACTGACTTTAGCATTAGTTATGGATACTTCTTATTAAGAGTATAATGCTTATACTCTTAGCATTAGAAGTATGGATACTTCTTATCTCCTATAACAATCAGTCTGGTAGCAAATGTTTCCAGGATTCATGGATTTAGTAGTGTCAGTGTTGAGGCTACTAGTCAGCTTCCTTCTAAGTTCACTGGTTTTCTGCCCATGATCTCAAGATAGCGGTTACAGCATCCACCATCACTGGCTCTGTGCAAGGGCCAAAGGCAGGAATATTTCTGTCATATTTTCCAATTATATTTACTATGGACAACAGCATGCTTATTCTATAGTAGTCTCCAGGATGTTTTCTCTCCTTTCATTTACCAGGTTTGTGGCACAAACCCGTGGATGATACATTTGCTATAGAGAAGGAGAAGGACCATGGTTGGCTGAGATTAGTCATCATCATTCACCTATTGGGACTGTGGAAGGACTACCTTCCTTAATCATATAGAAATAAATTGAGATTTTATTACAAAGAAAGAGGAATGAGGTATAAAAGCTGTTAGGCTAGCAAAACAGGTGTTGGGAATATGAAGTATAATGATACATGTGGAAATATATGTTAAAATGTAAATCCACTTACAAATTTATAGTCATATTATCAGTACTTGAACCAACTAACAGTCAGAATCAGTGTTTACTAGGAATGTGTATACAAATAATGAAGTTACATAGAACTAAAGTGTCCTGATCTCACATGAAAGGAAAAAAAAGTGTTTTTAATAAGAATATTTTGTTGAAAACCATTGATTCAGATAATAGTGAAAGGAAAAGAAACAGAGAGAACTGAGAGGGCATGAATTCTAACAATATACAGTAGATTAAATTATATATTTTCTTTGTTCCCTTCTAAAGTTCCCAAGAAAACAAACATGTATAAACAGACAAGTAAAAAAGAGAAGCATTTAGCTGATTAGTAATGTCCACAGCATTTGGTACAATAAAAAGCAGAATTTTTTAAAAAGTGCAGGAAGCATTGAAAGTACAGTGCCTACTGGTTAGCTTTGTAAAACCACAAAGATAAAAGTGGATTTACAGTAGAGGAGCATGACAAGTCTGAAGAATTAGAAATACCATGCAGTGCTGAAGTAAGTGGGGAGAAATGGATCCAAAAACTGAGAAATTAGATGCAAGTTAATGTAAAAAATAATTAGGTGCCTAAATCATTTCCCGCTGAAGACAAATAATTCCTTGCCCCTCAACCTGATAAAAGAATGGATGATTATTCTCTGGTTAACCATAGAGGCTCTTGCAGTGCTAAGCAAAGATTAACAAATAAAACAACATATTACTGGAAACAATCAAATCAATTGAAAATCGAAATAAAGAACAATGATATCCCCAGTTCTCCTTATCCTGTCAGCCACCAAAATGTTACTTTCCATGTTAATTCCTTCCACAACCACCTCGCCTCAGACAGGAGATGGCAGATTGGTCTTTGGGGAGACAGGCCGGTGTAAGTGATGACAACCGGAGATGCTGACAATGTGAGTTCAGTGCCCATTCTGTGGTGCAGTGGGCCTGTTGACCAAGTTCACTCCAAAACATACCAAACTCCAAAGCAGCGTTTTTGTGTCTTACTCTAAAAGTTCATTCTTAGTTACGAGCTAGAACCAATGATCATCACACATTTAAAGATAGATTTTTACATGAAAGAGATCAAAGCAGACACACAACCAAACAGAAAAAAATGGACTCAGAAGGAACAGAGTCATTGTAATATAATAATTCAACTAAAAATATAATAGTGGAAAGATTAAAGAGAAATATAACAGAAAGTTGAAAAATAAACGCTAACTAGACAAGAAACAGGGGGAAAACAAAGCCTCCTCCAAAACGTCCAATATCCAAATAAGTAAAATTTCCCAAAATAGAAGAATCTCCAAAATTGAAGAATGAGAGGAGAAGAATGTTCAAAATATAATACAGGAAAATTTCACTGGCCTGAAAACCAACAGTTCCCAGATTGTATGATTGAACATTTCTACCAAATGCTTAGCATATTGAGTACAAAGTGGTCCACACAAATTTACATCAAAATAAATGCAAAACATCAGGGATAAAGAGAATATCCTAAAAGTGTACTAAGAGATCATCACCATCACTACCACCACAATAAGAACAATATATAACATGTAAAGGATCTCAAGATAAATGAGTATCAGCTTTTTCAATTACGTAGTATTGGAAGTTAGAATGAAACATTGCATTTAAAAATCTAATGGGGTCAGGCATGGTGACTCATGACTGTAATCCCAGCACTTTGAGCTGCTGAGGCAGGCAGATCACATGAGGCCAAGAGTTTGAGACCAGCCTGGCCAACGTGGTGAAACCCTGTCTCTACCAAAAATAGAAAAATTAGTTGAGAGTGGTGAAGTATGCTTGTAGTCCCTGCTACTCTGGAGTCTGAGGCATGAGAATCACTTGAACCCACGAGGTGGAGGATAAAGTGAGGCACTGCCTGCCTGGATGACAGAGTGAGACTCCATCTAAATACATATATATATATGTAATGGAAAATAATATTTAAGCTATACATTCTATAAGCAAATTATCCACCAATTATGATGGATAAAATGAAGATTCAGCCAGCTATAATAAAATAGCCAGCTTAACTATAGCTAACTTAAATAAAGGTACCTCTAATAGATACTTTACCTGAAAGTTTTTGGTGGACTTTCTTCATTAAAATGAAGTAATAAATCAATAGAGAAGGGACAGGCTCCAGAAAACAGGGGTTCCAAAAAGTAGGGTTTGGAACAGTGTTCCAAAAATCATTCCACAATGATTGTGAACTAATATCCAGAATTGCAGACATGTATTAGGCTAAAGAAAACAGATCAGATTGGAATAGTAAGACATAGAGATTCAATAGAGTTATTTCATGTAAATAAAAATGAGTTCTGTATAAGACACCCAATTCATTTGATTATATTAATATTTAGAGTTATTTTAAAGTTTTATTGGAGAGCCTAGGGGAAGAAGTATTGATAGGTACCAAGTAAAGTAAAAAAAAAAAAAAAAAAAAAAAAAAAAAAAAAAAAAAAACTTTTTTAAAGGGTAGTGTCTTCAAAAATCCATATGATACTTTTGTAAGGAACATGGAGAAAATAATTAAATATAAAAGGAAAAACCCTAATGATTTCATGTTAGGTTTATTTTACCTTTAGCTGATTAACTGTAAGTGCAGTTAGCTGTCAATCTCTCCTACTCTACTTATACTTTATGACTCTGCTCAGTTTTCTAAAGCATATTTTAGTAACTTGGCCTCTGTATGAACTTAGATGTTTACATTTCAGGAAGGTAATAAGAGGCTGTAAAGTAAAACAATTTGACAACAATCCTTTTTCAAAATTATATGTGTATATATATGTGTGTGTGTGTATATATATATATATAAAACTAAAGTGAGAAAAGTGTCACTTATTCCAGAGAAAAGAGAAGAGTCAAATTTAACTCTATTTGATAATTATGACTTTTTTAATGCCTTTTCTATTACTTTAAATGGGTTTTTTCTTAGCCTCACAGGCCATAAATTTAGTTTTCTTATTAATGCTAAAATAGAGTGTATATATCCTATACTCAAAGCTGATGTGCTTTAAAAAAAAAAACTCCACATCTGCTCTGATTTGTACCATTTCTTTTTATAAGGAATGTCTTAATATATTGTTCCAAATACATAGTATTCATTATATAACAAATGTCTAAAATTAAAAATCATGAAGTGAGGTATTACACATTATTTGGAAATATGCAGGTAAATACATACATAAAATAATATAATCCTAGAATACAGAGATAGTATCTTTAAGTATTTTAATATAATACTTAAAGTATAATACATAGTTAATTTTGGTTTTTAGGTTGTTATATTTTGAATATTTTCCTTGACATTATTGATAAAACATGTGAAAATGCACAGAAATTAGCTCCTTGCAACTTATAAAGCATAGCTTGCTTCTCCCATATATTCAATCAACAAATATTTTTTGAGCACTGATATGGTTTGACTGTGTCCCCACCCAAATCTCATCTTGAATTGTAGCTCCCATAATTCCCATGTTTCATGAGAGGGACCCAGTGGGAGGTAATGGAATCAGGGGGCAGGACTTCCTCATGCTATTCTCGTGATAGTGAATAAGTCTCATGAGATATTATGATTTTATAAAGGGGAGTTTCCTTGCACACATTCTCTCTTGCCTGCCATCACATAAGATGTGGTTTTGCTCCTCCTTTGTCTTCTGCCATGGTTGTGAGGCCTCCCCAGCCATGTGGAACTGTGAGTCAAATAAACCTTTTTCCTTTATAAATTACCCTGCCTTGGGTATGTCTTTATTAGCAGTGTGAGAACAGACTAATACAGTAAATTGGTACCAGTAGAGTGGGGTGCTACTGTAAAGATACCCAAAAATGTGGAACCACTTTGGAACTGGGCAATACGCAGAGGTTGGAACAGTTTGGAGGGTCAGAAGAAGACCGAAAGATGTGGGAAAGTTTGGAAATTCCTAGAGACTTGTTGAATGACTTTGACCAAAATGCTGATAATAATATGGACATTAAAGTTGAGGCTGAGGTGGTCTCAGATGGAGATGGGGAACTTGTTGGGAACTGGAGCCCATGTGACTCTTGCTATATTTTAGCAAAGAGACTGGTGGCATTTCGCCTTGGCCCTTGAGATCTCTGGAATTTTAAACTTGAGAGAGAATGATATAAGGCACCTGGCAAAGAAATTTCTAAGCAACAAAACATTCAAGAGGTGACTTGGGTACTGCTAAAAGCATTGTTTTATGTATTTACAACGATATAGCTTGGAATTGAAACTTATGTTTAAAAGGGAAGCAGAGGTTAAAGTTTGGAAAATTTGCAGCCTGATGATATGATAGAAAAGAAAAACCCATTTTCTGAGGAGAAATTCAAGCCTGCTGCAGGAATTTGCACAAGTAATGAGGAGCCAAATGTTAATCGCCAAGACAATGGGAAAAATGTCTTCAGGGCATATTGGAGGTCTTCATGGCAGCACCTCCCATCACAGACCCAGAAGCCTAGGAGGAAAAATTGATTTCATGGGCCAGACCCAGGACCTTGCTGCTTTGTGCAGTCTTGGCACTTGGTGCCCTGTATCCCAGCTGTGGCTAAAAGGGGACAACTTACAGCTCATCTCATTGTTTCAGAGGGTACAAGCCCCAAACCTTGGAGGCTTACATGTGGTATTGGGTTTCCAGTTACACAGAAGTCAAAAATTGAGGTTTGTGAACGTCCATCTAGATTTCAGAGGATGCATGGAAATATCTAGATGTTCAGGCAGAAGTCTGCTTCAGGGGTGGAGCCCTTGTGGAGAACCTCTGCTAGGCCAATGCAGAAAAAAATTGTGGGGTGGAAGTTCCCACATAGAGTCCCAAATGGGGTATTGCCTAGTGGAGCTTTGAGATGAGGGCCACCATCCTCCAGACCCCAGAATGGTAGATCCACTGACAGCTTGCACTATGTAACTAGAAAAGCCATAAGCACTCAACACGATCCTGTGAAAACAGCCAGGAGGTGGGCTGTAGTCTGCAAAGCCACAGGGGCAGAACTGCCCAAGACCATGCGAAGCCACCTCTTGCATCAGCTTGACCTGGATGTGAGACATGGAGTCAAAGGATATCTTGTTGGAGCTTTAAGATTTGACTGCCTTCCTGGATTTTGGACTTACATGGGGCCTGCAGCCACTTCTTTTTGGCCAATTTCTCCCATTTGGAATGGGTGCATTTACCTGATGCTTGTACCCCATTGTATCTAGGAAGTAACTTACTTGTTTTTTATTTTACAGGCTCATAAATGGAAGGGAATCGCCTTGTCTCAAATGAAACTTTGGACTGTGGACTTTTTAGTTAATGCTAAAATATGTTAAGACTTTGGGGCACTGTTGGGAAGGTATGATTGGTTCTAAAATATGAGGATATGAGATTTGGGAGGGACCAGGTGAGAAATGATGTGGTTTGGCTGTGTCCCCACTGAAATCACATTTTGAATTATAGCTTCCATAATTCCCGTGTGTCATGGGAGGGACCTGTTAGGAGATAATTAAGTCATAGGGTAGATCTTTCCCATGTTGTTCTCATAATGGTGACTAAGTCTCATGAGCTCTGATGGTTTTATAAAGGAGAGTTCCCCTGAACATGCTGCTCTCTCTTGCCTGCTGCCACGTAAGATGTGACTTTGCTTTTCTTTTGCCTTTGGCCATGATTTGTGAGGCCTCCCCAGCCATGTGGGACTGTGAGTCAATCAAACCTCTTTCCTTTATAAGTGACCCAGTTTTGGGTATGTGTTTATTAGCAATGTGAGAACAGACTAATACAAGCACTGAGGATAGATCAATAAACAAGAAAAATGTGGTCTTTGCTCCAGAATGCTTACATTCTACTGAAGAAAGCATATTACATAAATAGTGACTCAAGTACAATTGACATTTGTGTTTATTCAAAGTAAGTATATGACACTGATAAGATTTAATCTAATCTAGTTAGAGAGATCAGAGAAGATTTCCTAAGTAAATGACATTTAACCAGAGGTTTGAAAGAAGATTCTGGACCAAGGAAACAGCATAATCTACTGTTTATGATCCAGATATTTTCAGCAAAGCAAGTTTTCTTAAAAAGCAGAGATTCAAAAAATGTAATAAATTATATATATTTGATTTTAAATATGTCTGAGTTGCACTTGCAATTTAATTGATATGTCATTTGCTACTACAGTCTTGCCTCAGATTCTTATGGAGTAATTAGTAACCTAAATTGTTATCAGACTAAGTAATTTCATAAATACTTAATTATAGATTCAAGTAAACTCATAATAACTTACATATTACTTTACCTTGCAAGCCACTGGGTTAAGCAAGGTGAGGGATTAAGAGTTAAATATGCTATGTTCCCTGACTTTGAAGAGCTTGAAATGTTTTCTAACCAAATACAGATAGTCCACACTTTCCAGTGGTTCAGCTTATGATTTTTTTACTTTGGAGCAAAAGTGATGAGAACTTGGTAGAAAACATACTTTAAAATCTGAATTTTAATCTTTTGCAGGCTAATGATAGGTGTATTAAATGCATTTTTGACTTATGATGTTTTTGATTAACAAAGTTTATTGAGATGTAACCCCATCATAAGTTGGGGAGCATATGTAATCTAATAGAGTCATATCAGTGTTTAAATCAGATAAAATAATTTATGAATTTTTATTTTACTCTTATTATTGTATTGTTTATCATAAAAAGGCAACATATTTTCCCATGTTGAGAACATTTTGTCACAATCATATTTCTCCCACTTTATTTCTTACATATTCAGATGAATTTATACTGTTTCAAAGAATAATTAATAACTGAGATTTACAAATGATATTCAGATATATATTTGTCATGGTCATGTAAATTAATCCACTACAGCAGAAAACATAATGATGAAACTAATCTTGCTTATTGAAGTTTCAGTGCTAAATATTAAATGAAGAAATATAAAGTATTAATTTAACCGATTTGCTGCTGTTTGGATCTTTTGAAATGTTTTCCCATAAATAAGAAACTTTAATTAGCATTCTGACTGTATCTGCAAACTAAGATTTTAAAAATGTATAATTTCACTTAGTTCAGGTGATGGATGGCCCAATTACTTTACGAATATACATTGTATGGGCTGTTAGAAGGAAACTATTATTTGCTATATTGAAAGGAAATGTTTGTAAGTTTCCAGAATGCAGGGATCAAATCTTCTGCCTCCTTCTTATACAGCTTACTAACTTGGACAGTGGAATCATTTGAATGCAAAACTCCAGACAATGCAGTCCTGATAGAATATTTAATAATGGGCACATAATATAAACATTAGGTAATAAAGAATGCATCTGCTCCCTCTTCCTCCTTTTCTCTTTCTTTTCCTCCTGCTTTTCTGTTATTCTCCTTCTTCTTCTAATAATAATGATAATAATAATATAGTAGTGGTGGTACTTTTGGAAAATATTTTGAGGTAGTCCTCAGCCTAACTTTGTCCCCTTCCTCCTAAAAGTCACATCTGCTTCTGTCATTGCAGGAATTGGAGGCAAGGGTGAGAGAAGAACAGACAGAAAAGTCATTCTTGAGCATTAGATGTCATCACAGCAAGGCATTTTGTGTTCTACAATTTTAAAGAAAGTAAAACATAATAGCTTCTAGCAATACACGTATCTGAAATAGATAGAACAAAGTAAATATAGCAGGCAAAGTGCTCAATTTAGACAAACTCAAGTTTGCTGTAAAATAAATTGTGATTATTTTCCTGAGATATACTGCATTGATAGGGACACTTTTCTTCTGCTTCAGAAAGATTGACTAAAAATGACTGAAATGATGATTAACTTACTATCTACCATATCAAGAAGTATAGAGGTAGATGGTTTCAGAGTTGGTAAATTCAGAAGATGTATAATTTCTTTGGGTTTTTTTTTTTTTTTTTTTAATTCTTTTTGTTCTACTGTGTTTAGAGTTGGCTTTTGTCCTCTGGCATGCTCATGATCATAGTTCTAAGCAGAAAATCCTTCAATAAAAAGCGAAGTGTCTTCATATATGTTGTTTCTCAGCAGGGTGGTTAGTGGTTCCCAGATATTATAAACATTTGTGTGCATTTTTATGCACCAATATTAGATTGGTGCAAAAATAATTGTGGTTTCTACCTCTAAAAGTAATAGTGAAACCACAATTACTTTTCCACCAATCCTAACATATTATTATAATCTTAAGGAAGGCATCTTAAATGGGTGCCTACTTTGTGCACTTAGACTCTCTTTGCCTTTTCTTTAATTTATGACCTTTTCAATAAAGAGTAGCCTCAAACTCACTTTACATGGAAGGATCAGTGTGCTGTGTCTTCCCTTAACCAGTTACATACTGCCCAGTTAAATACTACTGACTCATCACATTCTCAATAATAAATTGGAGTAGTGATCATATGTATTGCATTTCTGTTAGTTACAATAATTACAATGGTCAAAATGCCCAGAAGAGTACAAATGCAATGATCTATAAATTAGGTTCTTCCTACATATCATGTTGCTTTGATGTGTAACATCAAACTGGGGCTAAAGAAAATGTAAGGCAATCAAATAAGAAAACAGCATAATTTGTTGATATTTGAAAAAAATAAGCTTAATAATTTTCTCTGTACAACATACTGAAAACTAAAAAGAACCTGGTAGAAACACCTTCCTGTAATAGTTTAAATGTGACTTCAGTTATTACTTCCCATTAACACTGGTTTTGTTTTCCAACCATTAAGAGATTAAAATGTTATCTATAGTTTCAATATTTCTATGAGCTGTAAATTACTATACAAGTATGTTATTACCATATTAAACAATATATTAAAATCACTCACTTTTTAAAGCTTCCTCTTCTTGTAGCATGAAATTATGAGGTCTTTTTTACATCCATCTCAATAAGATTTAAGCCTTTTCTTATGGACTATATTAACTCTTCAGTATTTGTAAACCTTTATTATTGAGAGTTTCTATCTGCTGTATACCTGGAGAGTAGCTGAGGTCTAATGAAAATTACCCAACCATGTTCACTTTCCTGATTAGTGCTGTTAACTCGACTAGATCCAGATACAAATTACATTTCTGATGAGAATTTAGGAACAACTACTTTTCACATCTAAGGAATAGTGTTGGGAACTTGGTAAATGTTGTAAAAAAGAGAATTAAAAAATTATGAACAAAGAAAGAATATTGTATAAATATGGGGGCTGGGTACGAAAGGTAGCAATGCAGTCCTTCCTTGTATCAACAGGGAATTGATTCCAGAAACCTACAGACACCAAAATCTGAGAGTGGTCAAGATCCTCCTATAAAATTGTGTAGTGTTCACATATAACTTATGCACATCCTCCTGTATACTTTAAAATCATCTTTATATTACTTTTAATATTTAATAGAATGTAAATGCTATGTAAAGTTGTTATACTGTATTTAAAATGTGTATTATTTGAATTTTTAGTATTTTCATTGCGGTTGGTTGAATCTGCAGATATGAAGGGCTGACTGTACACTGGAACAAAAGGGCAGGAGAGGTGGAAGATGTGGCAATATACCAACACTGATTATTCCCTTTACTACCTGAATGATATTGGGGAAATTAGCAAACAACTTGAGCTTCCTTTTAAAAAAATTGATAAAATAAATGTAATCGCCACTGCTTTGCAAAGTTGTCATTAGGATTAGATAAAATATTGCAAGGAGCACAATGGGCTTTTAATCCATGGGGACTATTATTATTCAAAATTCATCAGTCTTCTATTATTTCAGTTTAGATTACTGAATTTTATTCCATCAAATGGATATTAGAGACAGATGGAGTTGTGGCTTAGATTCAAAGGTTGGTAGTGCCAGAAGGGATCTGAAAGCACCCGGTCTATTAAGCCTAAGATCTTTCAGCAGATAAAAATACTGAAGTTCAGGTTCATTGTGTCTTATCCTAGATACTATGTAGAAAAATATTACTTACACATGATATATCACACAAGACATAGATTGTTGTAAAATAAAATGAAATAATTATTATGATGTTAACAATATTTAACATTTTTAAAGTGATAATTATATTTTTATTATCACAGTGATCATCAGTGGGAGATCTAGGAATGGAAATTTGTCCTTAAATCTTCCATTTCAGATTTCTTTCCATATGAGCAAAACTTTTTAAATGGGAATAGTGCTGTAACATTCCAAAATCAAATCAATCAAATCAAAATGGACAGGGGTAGTATTCACCTACTCTTTTCATACAGCTTTTGTGAACTTAAATACATGGGAAGTAAATTTGACTCAAGTTACTTAAATTTCATATCTACCTAAAGAGTGTGTATTTCCCTAGGAATGTGTTCTGCAGGAAAAGGAAAACTAGTGTTAACTCTATGATTTTAGCAAATTTAGGAAGAAAATATGTGCCTGCAAGTTTTATAACATACATTTCTTGCATTATAAATCTATTTGGTAGGCTTGAAATCACAAATTCATATTTTTGGGTCCATAACAAGACTTTGCTATATAAAGTGAAAATGATTAGACTGAGCATCTTGTTTGCGTGATCTTTTACTTGAATTCAGTCTTATCTTAATTCTGCATTACAAGTCAAGGATAACTGTTTGGAGTGAAAATAAATCACACACATAACTGAGGTGCACATTTTTTTATAATCATGTCTTTAAACAACTGACATTATTTCATCTTAGGTGCATCTTGGGTGCAGTCAACAGTTTTGAATGTAGGTGGTGAGGGACTGGGACTTTTCTGTTTATCAACTGGTAGAAATTTTCCATAGGATGTCATTTGCTAATATATTTAACACTACCTAAATAACGAGAAAGACAGAAGAGAAGGCCCCTTCAATATAGCCTGGTTGCTCTTGATTTATCTCAGCTTTTTTTTTTTTTTTTTCCAAATAAACCTGTTAATAGAAAAGTATAATGAATAAAAATGAGGAGCAAGAATGTTAATTTGTATGTAAGTTCTACATAATCTACGAAAATTGGAGATGCTTAAAGAGAGTTCACTCTATCAGACAAATGCATATGTAACAGTGGCTTGAATTAGAAAATTGTCAAAGAAGGGGAAGTTGGGAAAGATATAGTATTCTTTTATTTTATATGAAATTCATTTTGTGTGTGAGGAAAAGAAATATTAAAAAAGAATTAATAGTAATATTTTTAAAACTATGAAGCATTAACTAATGACTATTATATATTTCTATGGATGCATATAAATGGAGTAAAAGTATAAGCAGGATACATAGTAAATTCATGATAGTGATTACATCTAGAGAAAGAGAAGGGACCGGAAAAGAGAGTAAAGAAGAATTCAACTTAATGTGTATTTTACAATTTATTTAATGTTAAAAAAATGAGGCAAATATATTTATATCAGCTAGTTTCTAGAAAAATTGACAAAGTTTATCTTACTACTTTTCTGGTCNCTATGAAGCATTAACTAATGACTATTATATATTTCTATGGATGCATATAAATGGAGTAAAAGTATAAGCAGGATACATAGTAAATTCATGATAGTGATTACATCTAGAGAAAGAGAAGGGACCGGAAAAGAGAGTAAAGAAGAATTCAACTTAATGTGTATTTTACAATTTATTTAATGTTAAAAAAATGAGGCAAATATATTTATATCAGCTAGTTTCTAGAAAAATTGACAAAGTTTATCTTACTACTTTTCTGGTCCTTTAAACATTTTTGGAAGATTCAAAGTTACTTTTTGTTTTTAGTTTTTAGCAGGAAATTTTTGCAATGCTTTCTCTTTTGCTTTTAATTCTTGACACTATCCAACCAGATAAAGACAAAACAAAAAAGATATTTCATGGCTATCTATCTGTTATTTATTTTATCTATTTTCTTATTTACTTTAGTACAGTTTTTACATGCATTCTTTTATTCTTTTAAATCTTTAGTTGACTTTCCTCTTCTGGGGCACAGAGAAGCTGTTCACTCACTAGAGAAGAAAAAGTAATTCAGATTTCTAGAGGGAGAAGACAGTCCCAAAGGGATACTGAAGTGAGTATCACCTTCACTTCAGCTTCATACCAATGCATGAGCTGAGGAGTAAGGCCTAATGTTTTACCTTCTATTGTCACTTAGAAGCACTGCTGAAAATTGGTTCTTACTGGGTTATCTGTGTCAACAGTAAGTGGAAAGTGTTTGTATTTTCCCCTCCCACCCAAAAAAGAGCTTCTCTGGACAAAATTGACAGGATAAAGAGATCAGTTGGATTTCAGAAAGCCTTCCTGCTCTAATACTCTAGCTGGCTGAAACTTATGATTGAAGGATCAATCCATTTAATTTAACAAGCTGCTCTTTAATAAGTGAATGTGCTTAATGCACTTCATACAGCTCCAAGTCAGCCATTTACATTGTAGTGCGAATTTTCTTTTAGATTACAAATCCTTAATAGGCTAGAATTAGCTGTCTTGGAGGTGGAGAGGAGGGTGGACACACACACAAAAAGAATGAGAAATAAAGAAGAAAGTAACTTTGTTCATTTTTATGTCTTATCCATATATTATGAACCTCCACCATCCCAACACTTCAGCATCTAATAAGAAACAATAATCTTACAGGGTAATTTGATGAGAATATTCGAGATAAGACCTACCTCCTTAAAATCAGGATAGTTAAGTGTAAGGCAGTGGTTCTCAAAGTGTGGTCCTTAGACCGGCAGCATCAGCATTGCTGGAAACATGTTAAAAATGCAAATTATTGATCCAGAAACTCTAAAGTGATGGCAGACATTTGTGTTTTAGTGAAGTGATTCAGATGTAAGCTGAAATTTGAAAGCCACTGGTATAGGGTGCTTTTCTTTGGGTGGGAAGACCTGAGTTTGGACACTTAGTGCACCATAAATAATAAAAGGAACTCAGTATTGAGTTTAGGAGAGAGAGAACATACTGGAATATACCTGGTGACAGTAAGGGATGTGGGTATGTAAAGGTTTTGTTTTCAACTGCAAAGTTTAGCAAATGGATCAAAGTAAGTAGTACTTGTGCATATTTTAGATCTGCTGTTTCTGTTGCATTACCAGGCCATCTATCCCAATTCTTCACTTTGTTTACATGACATCATATATTTTGCTTACAAATGTAATAATTAAATCATCATTTTTAAGTTATTGAATTATTTCAATTTTTTGTAGTTTGAGATAAATATTAAATACCATTGATGTCAGCCAGGCGCGGTGGCTCATGCCTGTAATCTCAGCACTTTGGGAGGCCGAGGTGGGCGGATCACAAGGTCAGGAGATTGAGACCATCCTGGCTAACATGGTGAAACCCCGTCTCTACTATAAATATAAAAAAATTAGCCAGGTGTGGTGGCGGGACCCTGTAGTTCCAGCTACTTGGGAGGCTGAGGCAGGAGAATGGCATGAACCTGGGAAGCAGAGCTTGCAGTGAGCCGAGATGGCGCCACTGCACTCCATCCTGGGTGACAGAACAAGACTCTGTCTCAAAAACAAACAAGCAAACAAACAAACAAAAATTGACATCTTTTGAGGGCTTTCCTTTTCTTTTCTTCATTTTTTAGCCCTACAAACACATATTAATGCATTTTTACTGAGGAACCCAACATTTTGAAAGTTACCAGATATGAATAGCTGTGAATGTTAAGCTAGATGTGCAATTTGACATTATGAAATAAAGTGAAGGAAACTGTCACATCACAATCAGTAATATGAACTCATTAGTAACATGCTTTAATCAACAAAGATGGTGTAGAAATCTACTTATGGGCTACATGTAGATTGCTATATTTTTGAAAGTGCATATAGAAGAATAGGAATCCTACTAGACTCATTTCTTTTGCTACATGTCTATCTAATGAAAATAACAGATTTGGATTTTTGCCATCTAAATACCTGCCTTTCTTGCCAATAACAAAGGCAAAACTCAGAACAAATATGAAAAAAAGAGAGGATGTTTCATAAATTAATGTCCTATAATATCTTTTTTTGCCAAGTTGGTTGTGTTTTTTGAAGATTGTAAAGATTCATTTTCAAAATTTTCTGAGTAAGTCTATTGCAAACAGGGATGTATAACTGTGAATGCTCAATTAGGAGTGACATTTGACATTACTGAGCAAAGAAAACTGTCAACAGTTGATATAGTTTTGGTATTTGTCCTTGCAGAAAATTCAGGTTGAAATGTAATCCCCAGGGATGGAGGTGGGGCCTGGTGGGAGGTGTTTGAATCATGGGAGTGGTTTCTTCATGAATGACTTGGTAATAAGTGAATCCCCTTGGTGATAAGTGAGCTCTTGCTATGAGCTCACACAAGATCTGGTAGTTTAAAAAGGTGTGGCACCTCCCTCCCTCTCTCTTGCTTGCTTTTGTCATGTGACATACTTGCAGCACCTTTGACTTCAATCAGGATTATAAGCTTCCTGAGGCCTCCTAGAAGCTGAGCTGATGCGAGCACCTTGCTTCCTGTAAAGGCTGAAGAACTGTGAGTCAATTACATTTCTTTTCTTTATAACTTAGACAGTCTCAGGTATTTCTTTATAGCAATGCAAGTACAGCCTAATATAACAGTTGAACACAACCCATATCCCTGCATACATGGACTGTTTATGCTAATGTAGAAATTACATTTTATGTATTTGCAAAGTTTCTGAGATTTCCTCATGACTGAGCCCTGCTGTGAGTTCTCTGTGTGACTAGGAGTGCTGTGTTAATAGGTTAGATGACTGAAAATGCAAAGAGTTTAATTTACAAAGGTAAACATATTTCCCACATTAATTCTAACATATTTTAGACTTAAAGTTGATTTGTTTTTCGTAAATAAATATTTTACTTTCATTTATTTTAACTGCTAATGAAACGTAAAAGCTAAATTGTTAAAATGTCCGCTATAGAACCATTTACAATATTTTTCAGATTAAAAGGAGCTATTTCATTACATTATTCAATGGAATAAGTAATATGTTATGACCAAAAAGAACTGCACTTGGCCATCTTCTTCATTAGCAAAATATAATGTGTCAAGGCAAATAAGTCTGTTTGATATACTGAGATACAATTGGTGTAGTACTTTATATTATAATAACTCAAGTTCTGTTGATTAGTATTTAAGGATATTAGCCTTCATGCAAAAATATAAAGCTGCTTTTTTTTTCCCTGGGGTAATGATAAGGAAGAAACAGGGTGAGTCTAGTGAATTATGAGAACGGTTGATGAAAAGGCATATAGAAAATACTCATGTTTGGTAAATAGCAGGAATCAAGAAGGATGAATCCAAGCTTCAATAATGACTTTCAATATTTCTTGGCTAGCAATATTACCTGTATCATTCTCAATTTGGTTTTGAAATGGGTGATACTATGGAAACATATTTGCCCACTGATAGATATTTTTTAGTCTAACTGCAAGGTCAATGCAAGTATTTCACAGGTATCCAGGAGTTTTCAGATTCTTGGATTCAGGTACAATATGAAAAAGTAATATATTTCCTTTTCAGATTTTAGCATTTCATCTTCCCACTCTCATCAAAATCAGATAGAATAAAAAAGTTATAGGATAGAAAACGTGAACATGTAAAATTTTGTAAAACTGATTCAAAAACCATGGGTAGAAATTAGAACCAACTCCAACTTCCTGTTACGTAATTAATCTGTCTTCAGAGTAAGTTTTTTGAGACAAAACACTTTTTTTCCTTCCTTACTTCAGCACCTTAAAATGTATCATGATCTGTCACTGCCTTGGCTCTCACAATATTAACTAGAGTGTCCAACTATTAATTAGAGTGTCCAACTATTAACTAGTGGGAAAACTGTCAAATACTTAGTTAAAAAGTCATAATGTATAAGAATTTATTGGGTTGATTATATGCAAATTTCACTCTAGTGTCATAGAAAACCATTTATGTATTTGCTAAAGTCCTGTTTTTAAATGATTAAAAAACCCTGAGTACCATCTAAGACTTGATTATAATTTCAATCTGATTCCTTGGGCCATGCACCTTTAGGATAATCAGAAGTATCTGGAATAGTCCCAGGCCTCCAAAAGTCGCAATTCTTCAGAAGAAACGGTCTATTCTAGATTCACCACTGTTAAAATATTTAGCTAAATTGCTGACAGTTTCTTTAGCAAAGGTCAGCATAATAAAAGCATGGTTGAAAATTACCAGATAAGAGGAATGAAAGCATTTCCAACAATAAGCCCAAATAACTTTCCTTTGTCAACTTCTCAGAGTGATTTATTTGAAGAGCAAAGTCAGGAAAGCCTTTGGTTTGCTTGAAGACAGTGAAAGGTCAAGCTCAAAGAAGAAATGGTTAAATTAGACAAGCTCCCTTATCACAGGAAGATTAAGAGAGTAATTTGTGTTTGTCTGGAAACAAGTGATTTGCAACAGTGAAATTTCTGGTATGAGAATGGAAGAAGTGTCAAATGAGAAGGAAGTTAAAGAAATAGCCATGGGGTCTTTGAGCCTCATTGCTTTGTTAGTGGTACCATACTTGTTATGAAGTTCTGTGAACTGCTAAAATCTGGCTTGGGATTTGGAGTCATGTGCCACAATACACATGAGTACAGAAAATGTTCCCAAATACACGCGGGCTTCTGATCAGGAGAAACCAAGGCTGCTCACTAGACACAAGTATTGCTTTCCAGTCCTGCTTCCATATTAGTCCCTTGTTAGTTGTTGTTGGCTTTAACCCCCGAATCCGCCTGCATATTTCATTTATCCCACTTTTGTCCGTTTTGGAACAGGCATTTCCTGTTTTGCTGTCCTCTCTAAATCCATAGTTCTGCTTTTGCCATAGGAATTAAGCTTTGGATTCCCATCTACAGTCTCTTAGCACCCTAACCCTTAGCCACCCAGTTTTTACCTTTGTCTTCCTTTTCCCATTTCCATCCTTATTGTTCCATGTAAGGCTTTTCTCACTAGGTAGATGAGGATAAGCATGAAGGAGGTTCCTTTAATGCCATACAGTGCAACCTTAAATTAAAGAGATTGATGAGAAAAGCTTTGTGGAACTGGGTCCCATTACCTAATAGAATTGTTCTAATCCTCTCTTCTCAACTTGTTAAAATGACTGCAGCTTTGTATAGAAATAAAATGAGATGTTGGGGAGACAAATGGCTTTAAGTGTTCTGTTAGTCTGAATTGACGGTGTTTCTGGTGGGGACAGGGTCCCTCTTTCTAAGACAAGTCTTGTGACAAGACAGTTCTCCTAAGGTACTGAACTATAAATAAATATATATGATTTTTTTTTGGAACCCATATCTAAAGGAAACATTTTATCTTCTCTAAAACACAAATCAGGTACATTGTAAAATTATTCTGAATGATAATTATATGTTTTCAAGGTATTGGGGTCTGTAAATACTGATTTTCAACAATAATTACTTCAAATTCCTGCTATTTTGTTTAATTGTTTTATTCCCTTTGAATCTATCACATTAAATGATTGGGCCTAATAATACAATGAGATAATTCACAGACAAAAAGTAAAGGGACAGAAAATGTCAATGGAAATAATGCTCTCCATTATATATGGAAATGCATGGAGTGGGAGCACTGATTATAGCTCTAGTTTCCTCTTTACATCACTTCTCAATACAAGCATCAAGAGGGAAACTCTTCCATATAATTTAAGGAAAACAGCCCAGGATATTTACAACCACAAAATCAATAAATTCCTCAGTAATTTCTATGAGTGTATGTTTGCTAAGAAAGAGAAATCAGCATCACATGTGATTTGAGAATGGCTGGCAATCAATAAGTCTCAGCCCGAAAGAAGAAAAACCAATAAATAGAGCAACAGAAAAAGACAAGATCATCTCTAATGCCATGTACATCCTAGAAGAAAGACACTTTTATCTTGAGGAGTAAAAGGGTGAGAGATTTTCTAATGCCGTTCTCACACTGGCTATACTTTTCTCAAGACTGTAGATGCCTTACTAACCCTAACTTAGATGTAATTCAGCTTAGTTCAACACATACTCACTAAAAAACAATTAATGCAGTAGGTGAGAGGTGAGATGCTAATTAAATAAATATAAAGAAGGTATAATTTTTACTCCACAGAAGTTTGCAATGGAAACATAGATACTTAATATCCATTAAATGCAGAGATCATCACAGATTTCATGGGGATATAGGAGCAAGGAAGGGGCACCCAACATGAAAGGTTATTCTAGGCAGCTTTAATTAATATATTGCCTATTGCAGTATTCAGAGTCCATTCAGACTTCCAAGAAGCCAGTGGCCAAAGGAAGCTGTTGTGCCTTTTGTCCAGCATGATGGTCCATAAGCCATGCAATTCTCATCACCGTATGGGGTTAGAGGCCAATGCCCCAAAGTGAACATGCAATGTGCTCCAAAGGGAACAACCATCATCAACACAACTTCTTTCACTCTAGCAATCAATCCCAGTGTAGTGGGTCAAATGGTGCCCTCCCCCAACAAAAATATATTTAAGTCTTAATCCTCAGAATATGCAACTATTACCTTATAGGGCAAAATAGTGAAAATTATCTTATATGTCAAAAGATGAGATGAAGTTAAGGATCTTGAGCTCCTTCTGGAATTTATCCTGAATTATCTGAGTGAGCCCTAAATGTAACTACATGTATCCTTCAAAGAGAGAAGCAGATGGAATTTTGAGAGAGAAAAGGAGGAGGTAACATGAAGACAGGCAGAGATGGGAGTGGTGCAGCCAAGAGTCAAGCAACACCTGGCACCACCAGCAGCTGGAAGAGGAAAGGAAGAGATTCATCTCTAGAGTCTTAGGAGGAAGCACAGCCCTGCTTTAATTTTGGACTTCTGGCTTCCAAATAAAAACAGAATAAATTGATGTTGCCTTAGTCCATCCAGTTTATGATAATTTGTTACAGCACTCTAGAAAACTAATACACAAAACAAGGCCTGACTGAGCATTGCCAGAGGGGAAAGTTAGCAGAGAGGAAGGAGAGGTGAGACCCTTCTCTTGGTCAAGTGAGATCTGTTCCCTTATTTTAGAAGAAATGTGGGACTCTTTTTTTTTGTGACATATGACAAAGGTTTTGGCAGGTGGGGAGGAATAGAGGGCTTTTCGACCTTTGGGGCTAGATTTCATCAGTGATTCCATGGCAAAGGCTAAAAGTGTTTGAGCACTATGTTTAAAGTCTGCTGGTTTTACACATTCAAATTCTACCCTAACTCATATTTCCTGCCTGTTTCTATCTGTATTCTCCAGCCATAGCATCATCTCTCACATTCTGAAATAAAAAGTGAATATAATTCATAGTGAGAATTTTTTTCTCTCTTTGCTGATTCTTATAAATTTACATAGTATTTCTTTCCAAAATCAATTTCAAGTCTTAGACTGCAGTGTAGCAAAACTTTAATAATTCCAATTAAAAACTAGATTCCCAATTCTACTATGAAATTGTGCTATGTGAATATCATATTATTATTATCCCTTCTGGAATTTAATTAATGCAACAGATGATTTATAAAACAGGCTTTCAATAATTTAAGAAAAGACTCTCTGATTCCATTAAAAGAGTAAAAAATATCTTTTCTCCGTGCCTCATAAACCAAGTTTAATCTGTAGCAATGGAATCTCATTTTCAATCATACTCAGGTAGGGGACTTTATTTATTACTCATTTGTACATAAGAAGGGCTTTTACTAAAACTCTCAAAAGAATATTATGATACAACCACCAAAATGCATTAACAGCTTTGTGACAGATCATATCCTTCTTCTCTAGAGGTCAGAGTTCTATGCATATATTGTATTCTGATCAAATTTTCTTTCAACCTTTCATTCAGGCATCCATATTTAATAAGCATCTGCTTAAATACTAAAATTGTATTCACGGTGCTTAGAGAGCTCATAGTTTTAAAGTGAGATAAAGTTGTAAATGATTTCAATACTTGATGAAAATGGCTACAATGTAGGAACACGCCTAGCAAACCTGAATATATGAAAAAAGGAGTTCCTCAGTTTGATTAAGGAGATGTTTTAGGGACTAGAAGAGGTGGTTATAGTTTGTTACGAAGATGAATGAAGAATAAGAGATTAATAGTTTGACAAGTGAGATTGACCATTTTAGTTGGAAGGAATAGAATGTCCAAAACATAGTCGTAGAAGAAAAAATGACTTACTTGCCAGAAATCCAGTGGGACTAAAATAAAATGTAGGAGACACAGTGATGGGAAGTGATCTATCTAACCTTATAGGCAATGGAGGAGGCAGAAGAAAATGAAAATTGTGGTAATTTGTTACAACAATTTAGGAAACTAATACACTAAGCAAAGGCTAACTGAGTAAGACGTGTCAGGCAAAGAGTTTCTATGATCATATTTGATTTTTCAAAGATTGTTCTTTAAAGTATTGATAAATATTAGTGTAATCATATAATTTTTTAATCCCTAGAATCTAGTATAGTGTCTGGCATGTAGCAGAGACACATGCATTTGTTGACTTAATAAAAATAAAGGGGAAGAGCCCAGAGGTAGTAAGATAAAGAAGACAAAAGAAGGAATTGATTAGAACGTAGTTTATGAGGATGAATGAAAAGGATGACATTGATGTGGAAGAGTAAAGACAGTGTGATTCTCCAGATTATTGGCATTTAAAACTAAAAGCATTCATAGATGACTAACTGTAAGAGTAATATTACCCTTGAATTTTTAATGTACTTCATGTTTATGGCTTATCTCATCTTCTGGCAAGATTGTAAGCTCTTCAAAGGCAGTGGTCATGTGTTGTATTACTCTGAAGCTCTAATGTAACAAACACAGCACAAACACACACAGTCCATTTTACTTTCACAAATGAATGAGTCAGTGAATAAATTGACTCTAGGCATATTGATATGATTGACTATGGAGGGACAGGCACCTAGGCTGAATTTGAGTATTTCAGCATCTCTAAATTTAAATGATAATACAAGATCTTGAATGATAAAAGGAATAGTAATTTACATTGTCTTTGTAAAGGATTAATATGGGTGCATAGTAGGTGTACATATTTATGAGGCACATGAGATATTTTGATACAACCATACAATGTGTAATAATCCCATCAAGATAAATGGATATCTGTCACCTTAGGTATTTATAATTTCTTTGTGTTACAAATATTCCAATTATACTCTTTTAACTATTTTCTTTTCTTTTCTTTTTTTTTTTTTTTTTGAGACAGAGTCTTGCTCTGTTGCCCAGACTGGAGTACAGTCTCCACTCACTACAACCTCTGACTCCCAGGATCAAACGATTCTCATGCCTCAGCCTCCCTAGTAGCTGGTGCTACAAGTACACACCATCATGCTTGGCTAATTTTTTTCATTTTTGGTAGAAACAGGGTTTCACTATCTTGGCCAGGCTGGTCTCGAACTCCTGACCTCAAGTGATATACCTGACTTGGCTTACCAAAGTCTTTTAGCTGTTTTTAAATGTACAGTAAATTATTGTTGACTGCAATCACCCAGTTGTGCTATTAAATACTATATCTTATTCATTCTACATAACTATATTTTTATACCTATTAACCATTCCCATTCCCCCCTCTCCACCACGACCTTTCTCAGCTTCTGATAACCATCATTCTACTCTCCATCTCCAAGAGTTCAATTGTTTTAATTTTTAGCTACCACAAATGAGTGAGAACATGAGAACAACTTTGTCTTTTTGTGCCTGGCTTATTTCAGTTAACAAAATGTCCTCCAGTTCTATTCATGTTGTTCCAAATTATAGGATTATATTCTTTTTATGGCTGAATAGTACTCTATTGTGTATATGTACCATATTTTCTTTGTATTTCTGTGGGGTCGGTGGTGATATCCCCTTTATCATTTTTATTGCATCTATTTGATTCCTCTCTCTTTTCTTCTTTATTAGTCTTGCTAGCGGTCTGTCAATTTTGTTGATCTTTTC
>NW_016824886.1:245524-264898 GCF_001698545.2 Rhinopithecus bieti | reverse complement strand
CTTCCAGGTGAGGCGATGCCTCGCCCTGCTTCAGCTCTCACTGGTCGGGCTGCAGCAGCTGACCAGCACCGATTGTCCGGCACTCCCTAGTGAGATGACCCCAGTACCTCAGTTGAAAATGCAGAAATCACCGGTCTTCTGTGTCGCTCGTGCTGGGAGTTGGAGACTGGAGCTGTTCCTATTCGGCCATCTTGCTCCGCCCCCCACCATATTTTCTTTATCTGTTCATTTACCGATGAACACTTAGATTGCCTCCATATCCTGGCTATTGTGAATAGTGTTGCAATAAACATGGAAGTGTAGCTATCTCTTTGATATACCGAGTTCCTTTCTTTTGGGTGTATACCTAGCAGTGAGATTACTGGATCATATTACAGTTCTATTTTTAGTTTTTCAGGGTGCCTCTGTACTGTTCTTCATAGTGGCTGTACTCATTTACATTTTCACCAGTAGTCTATGAGGGTTCCCTTTGCCTCATTGTCAGCATTTATGATTGCCTGTCTTTTGGCTAAAGGCATTTTAACTGGGGTGAGATATCTCATTGCAGTTCTGATTTGCATTTCTCTGTTGATCAGTGATGTTGATCACCTTTTCATATACCTGTTTGCCGCTTGTATATCTTCTTTTGAGAAATGTCTATTCACATCTTTTGCCTATTTTTTAATGAGATTATTAGAGTTTTTTCTGTTGAGGTGTTTGAGCCCTTTACATATTCTGGTTATTAGATCCTTGTCACATGAATAGATTGCAAATATTTTCTGCCATTCTGTGGGAAGTCTCTACATTGTTGCATTTTTCTTTCTCTGTTCAGAGGCTTTGAAACTTGACATGATCCCATCTGTCCATTTTTCTTTTGGTTGCCTGTGCTAGTGGGATATTACTCAAGAAATTGTTGCTCAGACCAATGTCCTGGAGAGTTTCCACAATGTTTTCTTGTAGCAGTTTCATAGTTTGAAGTCTTAAATTTAAATCTTCAATCCATTTTGATTTGGGTTTTGTACATGGAGAGAGATAGGGCTCTAGTTTTTCCTTCCACATTTGGATATTTGGTATTCCCAGCACCATTTATTGAAGAGACTGTCCTTTCTTGCAGTTGAATATCTATATATTTTTCTAGTTTTGTGAATTTTTGTTGTTGTTGTTGTTTTTGAGATGGAGTCTCATTCTGTCACCCAGGCTGGAGTGCAGTGGTGAAATCTTGGCTCACTGCAACCTCCGCCACCCGGGTTCAAGCAATTTTCCTGCCTCAGCCTCCTGGGATTACAGACGCCTGCCACCACACCTGGCCAAATTTTGTATTTTCAGTAGAGATGGGGTTTCATCATCTTGGCCAGGCTGGTCTTTAACTGCTGACCTCATGATCCACCTGCCTCGGTCTCCCAAAGTGCTGGGATTACAGGTGTGAGTCACTGTGCTTGGCCAGTGAAGTATTTTGTTATTATCCCTTTGAATAAACGTTCTACCGCACCTATCTCCACCTTCTCTTTAAAACCAATAACTCTTAGATTTGTCCTTTTGAGTCTATTTTCTAGATCTTGTAAACATATTTCATTTTTTTTCTATTGTCTTCTCTGACTTTTTGTTTTCAAATAACCTGTCTTCAAGCTCACAAATTCTTTCTTCTGTCTCAATTCTGCTGTTGACTCAGATGCATTCTTCAATACATCAATTGAATTTTTCTGTTGCACAATTTCTGCTTGATTTAAAAAATATTTCAATCTCTTTGTTAACTTTATCTGATAGGATTCTGAATTTTTTTGTGTGTTATCTTGAATTTCATGAGCTTCCTCAAAACAGCTATTGTGAATTCTCTGTCTAAAAGGTGGAATATCTCTATCACTCTGGGATTGGTCACTAGTGCCTTATTTAGTTCATTTCCTGAAGTCATGGTTTTCCTGAATGATCTTGATGCCTTCTGAAAGTCTGTTCATGTCTGAGCATTGAAGTGTAGGTATTTATTGTAGTCTTCGCAGTCTAGGCTTGTTTGTACCTGTCCTTGTTGAGAAGGCTTTCCGAGTGTTCACAGGGAATTGAATGTTGTGATCTAAGTTTTTGTTCACTGAAGACATATCTGCATGAGGGTCACCCCAAGCCCAGTAATGCTGTAACTCTTGCAGACTCATAGAGGTACCTCCTTAGTGGTCTTGGGTAAGATCCAGGAGAATTCCCTGGATTACCAGGCGGAGTCTCTTGTTCTCTTCCCTTAGTTTCCCCTAAACAATTGAGCAGCCTGGAGCTAGGGGAGGGGTAACTTAAACCACTCTTTGCCCATCACCAATGGGACTGTGCTGGGTCAGACCTGATGCCAGCACAGTCCTGGGTCTTGCCCAAGGCCCGTGACAACTACCTTCTAGCTATTGCTGATATTCACTCAGTGCCCAGGTGCTCTTTCGTTAGCTGGTGGCGAATCCAGCCAGGCTTGTGTTTTTTTCTTCAGAGTGGTGAGCTCCCCTGTGGCCCAGGGAAGGTCCTGAGATGTCTGGGAGCTAGGCGCTGGAGTCAGGAAACTTAGGAATCTACTAGGTGCTCTATTCTACTGCAGTTGAGCTGGCACCCAAGCCACAAGACAAAGTCCTTTCTCCTTTCCATTCGTTCCTTTCCTTTCATCAAACAGAAGGAATTTCCTCCCACGCCCACTACTACCCCATGGCCCCAAGAAATACTGCCTGGCTACCACGATGCTCACTCAAGGTCCAAGGGCTCTTCAGTCAGCTTATGGTGAATGTTGCTAGCCCTAGGTCTTTCTCTTAAGGGCAATGGGCATCCCTCTGGCCCAGGGTGGGTCCAGAAATGTGGTTCAAATGCCAAAGTCTGGAATTGGGAATCTTAGACACCTGCTTGGTGCTCTGTCCTGCTATGGCCAAGCTGGTACTCAAGCTGCAAGACAAGTCTCCTTTACTTGTTTTTTTTCTTTTTTTTTTTTTTTTTTTTGAGACAGGCTTTGTCACTCAGGCTGGAGTACAATGGTGTGATCTTGGCTCACTGCAACCTCCGCCTCCCAGGTTCAAACAATTCTCTTGCATCAGCCTCCTGAGTAGCTAGGATCACACACAGGTGTGTGCCACCACACCTCGCTAATTTTTATATTTTTAAAAGAGATGAGGTTTTGTTATGTTGCCCAGACTGGTCCTGAACTCCTGACCTCAGGTGATCCACCCGCCTTGGCCTCCCAAAGTGCTGGGATTACAGGTGTGAGCCACTGCACCCAGCCTTCTTTATACTTCCCTCTTCTTTCCTTAAGCACAAGAAGTCTCTCAATGGCCACCACAGCAGATAATGTGCTGGGTCACACTTGTAGCCAGCACGGCACTGGGGCTCACCAAAGCCTGTAGTGAGTACTGTCTGGCTGCTGTTGATGTTTACCCAAGGCTCAGAGGCTCTTGAGTCTGCAGGTGATGGATCCTGATAGACCTTCAAGGCAGGATCCTTCTTTAACTTCAAGGCAGCAGATTACCTTCTGGCCCAGTGTGTGTCTAGAAATGTTGTCCGAGAGCTAAAGCCTGAAACTGGGGCCTGAGGACTGTGCCTGGTGCCCTATTCTACTGTGGCCGAGCTGATATTCAAGTTGCAAGACAAAGTCTTCTTTTCTCTCCCCTCTCCTCTTCTCAAGCAGAAGGAAGGAGTCTCTCCTAGAGCTGTGAGCTGTGCTGTCTAAGATTAGGGCACCGGTGATGAAAGTATTCCCCTGGCTGCCCAGGCTGATCTCTTAATATAATAGATTGCGTGTACTCCAAGTCCACTGGCTCTGAGCCCAGCACAGCACAAGACCTGGCCAGCAATTGCAGTCCTCATAGCCTATATGGCCTTTCAAATGTTTTTAGGCTGCCTGAGTACTTTAACCTATGGTGGTGGGACTAGCTGGAACTCAGGTCTGTCCACTGGGATGGATTGCCCTGTGGCTAGGGCTGGTCTAAATGCTCCCTCCTTGGGTGTCGCTGAATTTTCCCTTATGTTGCTTTCTGCTGTGACAGGCAGTAATGAGCTGCAATGCAAAATCCCACAATCACTGTGCTCTCTCTCCTCTGAGCACACAGATTTTCTCTGCACCCCAGGGCCACTGCCAGGGAGTTGGGAGGGGTGGCATCAGCAATTCAAGACTGTCTTTTCGACCCTCCTCAGTGCCTCTTTCCTTGCTGTTATGTTAAAACTAGGCACTGTGATGGCACAGCTGATTTTTGGTTCCTATGAAGGTGATGTCTTACATGGATAGTTGTTCACTTCATTGTTCCGGTAGAGGGGGCAATTACTGGAAGCTTCTATTAGTCCATCTTGCTCCACTTGCTTTTATTGCAATGAAGTCTTTCATTTTCCTTCTACTAAAGATGATTTTTTACCTTATTTATTTATTTATTTATTTTGCTATCACATGCCCCATGTAAACGTGTTTGAGAACAGAAGGCAAAAGAGGATGCTTAGGAGTAGAAGACATATGGTGGATTTTCCAGCTTCACAGATTCCATTCTTTTACAGCCTAAAGTATGAGGCTTCCCCAAACTCAGTTTCTATTAACACAATGTAAGGAACAGATGTTTACCTAGAGTTAACCATATGGACAAATTTGATTCATTTACACAAATCTACATTTTTTCCCATTCACAATAGGCATCTAAGACATGCCACTAAAGTTCCCACATGAAACTGCCTAATTCCAATGAAAATGTAAATGAATTCTCTTATTGAAAGAGTCCAAGGGCAGAGCTCCATTCTCCATGTTATTTAGGTGCACACACACAGAACTGGAAGGGAATTGCTAGAGATGGAAGTGCTATGTGGGACTTTATGTAGTTCCCGTTGCTAAGGCAACAACTTCCTTTGTTTCCTGTAAAAGCTACAGCTTTATTTGAAGCCAGGTTCTCAGGTGCACTAGAAGCAGTTACAATATCAGAAAGGAATGAAAGCAGCTAGACTTTTAGAAAATATTTTTTAAAACCCACTATGATTTAAAGGACATTTTCAAATTTTTTGATGTCTTCACTAAGAAATTTTAGATTTCTTTTCCCTTCAAATATATTTATGATAAAAAAAAAAAGCTAGATTGTATTTTGCAAAATTTTTACAGAAAACTTCTAAAAAAATCTTTATTATTTCCATTATTGAATAATCCTATCAATATATCATGACAATTTCAGGGAAGATTTTGAGCCTTTTCTGAAACTCTAAGGTATTGCCCACAGGTAAAAATGCAGTTTTAAGATTTAAGGGAAGATAAACCCATAATGGCTGACTGCATATAAAATATAGAAAAATATATATGCAGAAATGTTCTTTAGTCTAGAGATCTCCTAGTGAAAAAGTAGAATGCCGGCTGGGCACGGTGGCTCAAGCCTGTAATCCCAGCCAAGACAGGTGGATCACGAAGTCAGGAGATGTAGACCATCCTGGCTAACATGGTGAAACCCCGTCTCTACTAAAAAATACACAAAATTAGCCGGGCGTGGTGGCGGGCGCCTGTATTCCCAGCTACTCGGGAGGCTGAGGCAGGAGAATGGCATGAACCCGGGAGGCGGAGCTTGCAGTGAGCCGAGAGATAGCGCCATTGCACTCCAGCCTGGGCGACAGAGCAAGACTCCGTCTCTAAATAAATAAATAAATAAATAAATAAATAAAAATGAAAAAATAAAAAAAGTGGAATGCCACTTTGGACCAGGATTGCATAGGGATGAAGGAGAACTAAGTTCTAGTTCTACCTGTTAGTTTCTCCCTGTCAACCCCTGTCAATGCAATTTAGTCTTTGTGACGGTTTTCTTTTCTTTTCTTTTTTTTTTTTTTTTTTTTTTTTGAGACGGAGTCTTGCTCTGTCACCCAGGCTGGAGTGCAGTGGCCGGATCTCAGCTCACTGCAAGCTCCACCTCCCGGGTTCACACCATTCTCCTGCCTCAGCCTCCCGAGTAGCTGGGACTACAGGCGCCCGCCACCTCGCCCGGCTAGTGTTTTGTTTTTTTTTTCAGTAGAGATGGGGTTTCACCGTGTTAGCCAGGATGGTCTCGATCTCCTGACCTCGTGATCCGCCTGTCTCAGCCTCCCAAAGTGCTGGGATTACAGGCTTGAGTCACCGCGCCCGGCCTGTTTTTCTTTTCTTAAAATGAGCTGACTGGGCTCGATGGCTCATGTCTGTAATCCCAGCACTTTGAGAGGTTGAGGTGGTTGGATCGCCTGAGCTCAGGAGTTCGAGACCAGCCTGGCCAGCATGGTGAAACCCAGTCTCTACTAAAAATACAAAAATTAACCAGGTGTGGTGGTGCAGGTCTGTAATACCAGCTACTCATGAAACTGAGGCTGGAGACTTGCTTGAACCTGGGAGGTGGAGGTTACAGTGAGCCAAGATCTTGCCATTGCACTCCAGCCTGGGCAACATAGCGAGACTCCATCTAAAAAAAAAAAAAATGAGCTTGGACAAGGCCATGTTCTTTGGGCTATTAAGAGGTGTACACACACAAATGGTCAGTTATATTTGAGAAATGCCAACTAAAATATTATATAATGTTTATTATGATGTGCCAGATACTATATTTTTTCTCTATATTGACTCATTTAAATTATTACAAGAAAATTGTTTGAAATAGGCATTTTTTGGTCTTAGTTAAGCAAACAGATGCAGAGAGGTTAAATAACTAACTTAAGCTCACAAAACTACTAAGAAGCAAAACTGGGCTTTAAGCCCAACCAGTTTAGTTCTAGTGTCCATGATCTTTTGAACTATCATGCTATATTTTCTTTCAAAGTTAAATAGTTTTCATACTACAAGCTTTCTCATTCCTTTGATATGTTGACTATTGTATAAATTTCTATAGGAGATGTATATTATGCAGAGTTTCACAAATGCATTAGCCACTGAATTTTTTTTTCAGAGTATGCCTGAGAACTATGGAATGAACTATGAGAAATGTTGAGCATCACGGTCCATGTCTCTTGCATTTCTAACATAATGATCCTTAGGTCCTAAGCAGAGAATTTCATATCTTACAGTGCTCTAAAACAGCTATCTCTAATATTGGCATCTCATTAAAATATTTAAATAATACTAAATTAAGAATTTGCAATTTATGAATGACTTGTAGCTGTCTCACTCCCAAATTTATTAAATTTTTGTTTTCTAAGTTTGTGCATGCTGTCTAGAACATTTTATGACTTTAAAATTTCCAAGTTAGTTTTACTATGAATCAATAAAATAAAGACTATCATTTTGCTGTTTCTAAAAAATTTTCTCTATAGGTAAACATTATTTATTTATTTATTTAGAGACAGGGTCTCTCTGTTACCTGTCACTCCACTGTCCAGAGTACAGTGGCATGATCTTGGCTCACTGTAGCCTCAACCTCCAGGGCTCAAATTATCCTCCCACCTCAACCTCCTGAGTAGCTAGGACCACAGGCATATGCTATCATGCCAGGCTAATGTTTGTATTTTTGGTAGAGATGAGGTTTTACCATGTTGCCTAGGCTGGTCTCAAACTCCTGGTTTCAAGCAATCCCACTTTGGCCTCCCAAAGTGTTGGGGTTACAGGCATGAGCCACCGTGCGTGGCTTAACTATATTTAGATTATCCATTCTTTTCTATTTATGACTGAATTGTTTACCAGCATTGTGCCAGGTGAGATGTGACCATTGTTAGCCTAAATCAAACTGATCTGAGAAGAACATAAAGAATAATAAAGCTATTAAAATTTCCTTCTTTAAAAAAAAATGCCCATCGTCTTGAGATGCTGTCCTTGATCTCCAACATTGCATTTGGCCTTTTGCTATGAAAGACAACCTTTCTCCTAAAGGATAACTAGAATTTGCCAAATATTTTAATTTTTTAAATTTTATTTTGTTTTAGATTCAAGGAATATATGTGCAGATTTGTTCACTAATGCTGAGGTTTGAGTTTCTATTGAACCCATCACCCATATAGTGAACATAGCACCTAGAGGTAGTTTTTCAACCTTGTTCCCCTCCCTTCTCTACCTCCCCCCTTTTGGAGTCCCCAGTGTCTATCATTGCCATCTTTATGTCCGTGTGTATCTACTGTTTAACTCTCACTTATAAGTGAGAACATGAGGTATTTGGTTTTGTTTCTGGATTAATTCACTTAGGATAATGGCCTCCAGCTGCATCCACGTTGCTGCAAAGGACATGATTTCATTCCTTCTTTATGGCTTCTTAATATTCCATGGTGTATATATGCTACATTTTCTTTATCCATTCCACTGTTGATGGACACATATAAACATGTGAGTGCGGGTATTATTTTGATATAATTTTTTTTTTATTTTTGCCAATTATTTCTTAAAAATTCAACAATAACAAGCATTACCTACCAGATATTTCCTGCTTGAGCACTGCTAGTCTCAGAATATAGGAAACAAGGGGAAGGAGGCTTGAGTCAGGCAGACCAATTGAAAAGAAATTTCTGTAAGTGCTAATAAAAAATGCACAAGATCTGATTGTTGCTGTGAAAGTACACACTTTTGAGGCAACATGTCTTGGTCCAGAATTACCGTCTTTATTCCATGTAAAGCTCTACAAAAGTTAAATTTACCATAACTGGTTTGCTGACATTTTCACTTTGTAACTCGTTAAGCTCATCATAATTTTAAGGCAGTCAAATTTTAAGTGAAATATAATATTGGATTTCTGGTTTAGTGTCAATTGACTTTATAGCAAAGACTCTTGGACTTTGATGTGATCGATTAAGATCTTTAATTCTTACTTTTCTTTCATTGATTCATATTAGTAACATATCTGAGGCATGCTTGTCTTACAGGATTACACGTTGAATCTGAGTGTAGTGCTTTTCTAAATTAAATACATGATTAAAGAGAAGAAATAAAACCTTTTCCTAAAATTCACTGAAATGATATGCAAGACCCAATTCAGTTTCTAACTGTGCAGTTGTTAAAACCTATGATCCTGGCATAAGTCAATTTTGTTTAATAAAGATTCAATAAATTACCATGTCTACACGATAACATTTCTTATTCTACATTTTTTTCTTAACGCTGTAGCTTTAAAATTAAAAGCAATCGTTTTAATAAAAGGTTAAATATTTTGNTATTAGTAACATATCTGAGGCATGCTTGTCTTACAGGATTACACGTTGAATCTGAGTGTAGTGCTTTTCTAAATTAAATACATGATTAAAGAGAAGAAATAAAACCTTTTTCCTAAAAATTCACTGAAATGATATGCAAGACCCAATTCAGTTTCTAACTGTGCAGTTGTTAAAACCTATGATCCTGGCATAAGTCAATTTTTGTTTAATAAAGATTCAATAAATTACCATGTCTACACGATAACATTTCTTATTCTACATTTTTTTCTTAACGCTGTAGCTTTAAAATTAAAAAGCAATCGTTTTAATAAAAGGTTAAATATTTTTGAAATGTAAAACTCACTGAGCTTTTTTTTTTTCTTTAAAGATGAGCAATAAAAGGGTCAGAAAAGCCATATAAACATATTGCCTTTGGTTTATGTCTAAATTAAAAGCAGCCAAATTAATGAGTTCAAAATTCAGTAAGAAAATTGCTTTAACATAGAACTGGAATAATTCAAATGAAAACAGAAAATAAGATATTCTCAGAAAAAAATGATCGCTTTTGCCTAATGACTGAGAGTGTGAAGTATCTCTGCTACAGACCTCTCTAATGAAAGAATTAGCATGTCATATCACAGTGATTGTTGAAAAACATAAACTCTTCCCAGTTAAAAGATATATCTTGCAGAAAGAGAAACCGACTGTGATTCAGCAATAGTGTTGAATTAAAGGAAGCCTTGTGAAAATTCTTTTAAGATTCTAATCCCATGTCACTTCAGATGACTTAATTTGTCCTGTTCAGGTAGTATGTGTTAGTTTTGACTTTTATATCATGAGTCTTTCAATCTGTAGACTGAAGTCTGTAATCAGTCATAATTTTTGTTATATTTTAAATATTAATTTGTTCCATAGGATCGTTTTCTTCATAAAGCACACTGATTATTCATTTGTTTCCACTGTATTAGCTTTCCTTTTACATGTTTATTTTATGATCTACATCTTTTGACTTATTGTTCTCCACATTTTAAAAACGTTTCTCATCCGTTTCTCTTATTTGATTTTCTTTAGAATCAGCTCAAATCTTTATGCTTTAGAGTCTCATTTTGCATTTTAATATGGCACTTTTTTTTCTCCCTTCTTTTCATTTACTCTGTCTTTCTACTTTATGTCTCAATTGCACGGCTGTATTAGTTTGTGTTCATGCTGCTGATACAGACATACCTGAGACTGGATAATTTATGAAGAAAAGAGGTTTAATGGGCTTACAGTTGCACGTGGCTGGGGAGGTTTCACAATCATGGCAGAGGGCAAAAGTCATGTCTTACATGGCAGCAGGCAAGAGAGAGAATGAGAATCAAGAGAAAGGGATTTCCCCTTATAAAGCCATCAGATCTCCTGAGACTTACTCACTACCACCAGAACAATACAGGGGAAACGGGGAAACCATTCCTGTGATTCAATTATCTCCCATTGGGTCCCTCCCACAACATGTGGGAATTATGGGAGCTACAATTCAAGATGAGATTTAGGTGGGGACACAGCCAAACCATATCAATGGCCATCCCATATTTCCTGTTTATTTTAGATAATCCGTATTATTTTGTATTTGTTTACTTGCATGCTTTTCATGGGAGAAAAGAAAAGGCACTAAGTTTTATTATCACTTTTATGGTGTGCAGTATTTAGAAACATATCTTTTAAACATTTTTTCATTTATTTATTGGACATATAAAAATTGTGTACAACTTGTTCTGAAATATGTTTACATTGTGGAATGGCTAAATTGAGCTAATTAATATATGCATTACTTTGAATATTTTTTTGTGGTGAGAACACTTAAAGTCTACTCTCAGCAATTTTCAAGAATACATAATACACTGTTATTAACTGTAGTTACCATGTTGTATAATAGATCTCTTGAACTTGTTTTTCCTAACTGAAATTTTGTATCCTTTGATCAACATCTCCTCAGGTCATTTTTAAACTTGTAATAAAACTCTTGTGCTTATTTTCTTCTACAATGCTACTGAATATTTTGGTAGGATCAATTATTTGCCTAACAATTTTTTTATCCTTTGTTGACAAGAAGACTCGCCTGACTTATTGTTTCTTTAATGGGGAGACTATTTATACCATGTACATCCTAGTTGTTCATATTTGTTTATGTTTTAAAAAATGTGAATGTTTGTGAAACATTACTGTAGTTCTAAGAGTCAGATACATACAAATACATCTAAGAGTCAGATATATTCCCTCCTCATCTCTGCTACCCTGAGACCATTCTGCATTGCTTTCTCCCTTTCTTTCCTACCTATTCCTACAGGTAAACAGGTTTTTTTGTTTGTTTTTAGTTTCTGATTAATCAGAAACAAAATGTGTTTTACAAATAAGCAGCTACATCAGTATCTTCTTATGTCCCTTTCTTTCTTATAGGAAAACAGCATGTTATAGATATTTTTTTTTCTGCTTTGCTTTTACACTTAACAGTATGTCAAATGAAATTATCCCATATCAGTTCATAGAGATTTTTCTCATAGCTACATAGTTCTCATTATGTGAATGTATCATAGTTTATTCAGCTACTCTGCCATATATATAGGCATTTAGGTTGTTTCCAATATTTTGCATATATAAACTACACTGCAATAAATAACCTTGTGCATATGTATTTTTATAGTGTTGGAGGAATAAAAATACATACGCAGGATAGATTTTTAGAAGTGAGATTGCTGAATCAAAATGTTGGGCATATGTAGTTTCATTAGGTATTGCCAAGTTTCCCACCAAAAGGGTTGTACAATGTGCATTCTTTATGTGGGGAAAGATGAAGTGCATGATTCTCCACAGTGTCACCTACAGGAGCTACTGTCTTCTATTTTTGAAAGTTTGACCAGTGTGATAGGTGAGAAGTGATACATCAGATTAAATAAAGATTTCAGATGCAACATCTACATCTATTTTCCTTCCCCCACAAAATTATGTAGGAAAAAATAAACTTGACAGTACAAGTAGTATCAGTAGTAAAAAAATTTTTTTAAAAGGACATGATCAGCAGTTCATAAATTTTGAAAAATTCCTGGAAGATCGAAAACAAATCAGATTGACTTGATGGATATATAAGGATAAAGAAAACTTAAACACAAACAGGAAAGAAGAGGTAGTCCATACAAAGGGTCAAAAAATACTCAAAGCTGCATGTGGTTTTGGGACAATTGTCAAAGCAGCTGATTAAAGCAAATCATTCGGAGCAACTGAGTCATATGGGCTACTCTCCCTCTGACATAGTCACTGCTACGCAGTAAGAGGTGTACTTTTTCAACCCACTGATTACACTTACTACGAGTTTGGGGCTGGAAACAAGGCAAAGGGAACCATAAAAAACAACAAAACACTATGAAGAAAGAAGACAGGAAAAAAAGGTGACTTCAGGCTTTATCCCAAGAATAAAGATTCAATTCTGACCTGGGAGCTGCGAAAGAGGAGAGTCCTAATGTTGCAGTTCATGCCAGAGAAGCAAGGCAGTGCTCCAGGTCACTTGCCAGACATAGAAATACAGAGAACACATAGATTGTGAAGATAAACCCTCCTCACATCCCAATGCACAGTCCCTTCTGCCACTCAGTGCAGGTATGCAGGGTATTCTTAATTTAAAACATGAGTAGAATCCAAAGTTGAGGAAAACACACACATGAAAGTAGAATACTAAATGCAGAAAGAAAACAATAAATACTAAGAAAACCGTGAAGAATAGATTCAAAAGGTAACTGAAACAATAAATCTAACTACATTCTCAGATATATTTAGAAGACCATCACATTCATAAAACAAAATAGACTATTACAAAGTAAGTTAATTAGTGTTCTTTAATGTAAATGTGATAACGTGAAAAAAAAATTAACCAATCTTCTGGTCTCAGATTCCATGAGTTCAACTTTTTTAGATTTTATATATAAATGAGATTGTGCAATATTTGTCTTTCTGTGCCTGGCTTATTTCACTTAGTATAATGTTTTTCAGGTTCATCTATATTGTCATAGATTATCAGCTCTCCTTATTGTTTGAGGATGAATAAAATTTCATGCAGTGAACCATTGTACATCTGTGTGTGTATGTATGCGTATGTATGTGAGAGAGAGAGATATATATATGTTTTTCTGATAATAGCCATTCTAATAGGTGTGAGATGACATCTCATCATAGTTTTAATTTGCATTTACCTGATGATTAGTGACTTGAGCCTTTTATTCATATACCTGTTGGCCCTTTGTATTTATTCTCTTAATAAATATCTATTCAGATTCTTTGACCATTTTTAATTGTTATTTGTTTTCTCACTATTGAGTTGAGTTCCTTATATATTTTGCATATTAACCTCTTATCAGATGGTTTATAAATGGTGGTTGCTAGGAGCTGATGGGGTGAAGATGGGGAAATGTTAATCAAAGTGTACAAATTTCTGTTAGACAGGATAAACAAGTTCTGTAAATCTATCGTACACGACTGTAGTTAATAATAAGGTATTGCATATTTGAAAATTGCTAAGGTAGTAGATCTTAAATGTTATCACAAAAATGATAAGTGAAGTGATGGATATATTGATTAGCTTGATTTGATCATTTCACAATGTATACAATATTGAAAGATCACATTATGCACTGTAAATACATAGAATTTTATTTGTCAATTATAATAAATCTGGGAAAAATAAAATTTACAAAGAAAGTAAAAAGCTCAATCGAAGCTTTGAATTCAGTGGAAGTCTGAATTATTGAGTTAGATTAATCCAAGATATTTCGACAAAATAACATAAAAACAAAAACACTTATAAAAGATTAAACAAGAGACAGTGAGGTAAATGAAGATCCAATAACCATGTAAATGAATGTCAGAAGAAGTGAACAAAGAGAATGGACAGGAATAAATAAGTAAAAGTATAATTTCCTGCAGATGATAAAAGTATACATTTCCAGGCTGAAAGTGTCAGTGCTAGATAAAATTAATGGCAAAGACCTATACCTAGATACCTTAAAGGGAATATTTAGAACTCCATGGAAATAAGACAACCTCAAAAGGATATTCTAAATTGCATTCTAAGTAAAATGGAAATTACATGATAATGAGGATACAACATTTTAATTTTTTTAAGCTATGAGAAAAATAATTTGGATATAGAATTAAATAAGTACCCAAGCTAGAAATCAAGTGGAACAGGAAAAAAAAAATTATTAGGCATAAAAAGCACCAAGAAAGTTAATCATCATAGACCATTTTGAAAGACCGATTGAAAAAAAATGAAAGGCATATATATATTAATTTCTGAAAGTCTTATGCCAGAACTGACTTTGTTTTATTTGTAAATATCTCGGGCTTTTCTTTCGAACACTATCAGTATTTTTCTTTATCTTTCGAATTCGATAAATTTACCCAGATATGTTTAGGATTTCTTTTTTTCTTTTCTCATTAATTCTGCCTGGAATTTTGTGTGTATTTTAAATTTGCAGATGTATATATTCTTCAAATGGGGGAAATTTTCTCTCATATTTGTTTAATAATATTATTTTGCTCATGTAGTTTTTTTCATCTTCTGCAATACTATTTTTCAATTAGATTTTCTTCACATGCACCCAATTATCATATCTTTTTTCAATATTTCCATTATCTTGCATTTATGCTTCATTCTTTGAGATATTTCTTCCAGTTTGTCTTCTAGGCTAGTAACTCAGGTTTTACTAGCGAATAGTCTCTCTTTTGCATCATCAACTGTATTTTGTTATAAATAAATATTCCCAGAAATTGATTTTATTCTCTGATTCAATCCTCATAATTTTCCAAGTTACTCTACTAATTTACATTCCCACCAACAGTGTGTAAGTGTTCCCTTTTTCTCTACATCCTCGCCAACACTTTTTGTCTTTCATCTTTGTGGTCTTACTTTGTGTTTCTCTGATGATTTGAGATGTTGAACATTATGTATATAACCTGTTGGTCCTCGTATGTCTACTTTTGAGAAATGTCTATTCAAGTTTTTTGCCCATTTTTAAATACAGTCGTTTTCTTGTTATTGAGCAGTTTGAGTTTCTGGTATATTTTTTATGTTAGTTCCTTATCCAGTGTATGGTGTGCAGTTGTTTTCTCCCATTCTGTACGTTGTTCTTCACTCTGTTGATTGTTTCTTTTGCTGTGCAGAAGCTTTCTAGTTTGACGTAATCTCATTTGTCTATTTTTGCTTCTGTTGCCTGTGCTTTTGAGGTCGTATCCAACATTTTTAGCCTAAACCTATGTCAAGAGGATTTTCTCCTGTGTTTTCTTCTAGTGTTTTATACTTTCAGATCTTACATTTAAGTCTAATCAGTTGTAATTGATTTTTGTCTTGTATGTGGTGAGATATAATGGTCTAATGTCACTCTTCTGCATGTGGATATCCAGTTTTCCAATATCATTTATTTAAGAAACTGTCTTTTCTCCACTGCATGTTCTTGGCGCCTCTGCTGAAAATAAATTGGCTATAAACGGGGATTATTTCTGGGCTTTTTATTCTCTTTCATTGGTCTATGAGTCTGTTTTTATGCTAGTACTATGTATTTTGGTTACTATAGCTTTGTAGTATGTCTTGAAGTTAGATAGTGTAATTCCTCCAACTTTGTTCTTTTTGCTCAAGATTGCTTTTACTTTTGGGGGTCTTTTATGGTTTGATACAAAATTTAGAATTGCTTTTTTATATTTCTGTGAAGAATGTCATTGGTAGTTTGATGAAGATTGCATTGAATCTGTAGATCACTTTGAGTAGCATGAACGTGTTAACTATATTAATTCTTTCCATCTATCAGTATGGGATATCTTTTTATTTATTTGTGTCTTTTTTGATTTCTTGCATCCATGTTTTATAGTTTTCAGTGTAGAGGTCTTTTACCTTTTTGTTTATATTTATGGTTATTTTATTTTTTAAATAACTTTGTAAATAGAGTTGCTTCTTGATTTCTTTTTCAGATAGTTTGCTATTAGTGTATAGAAATGTTACTGATTTGCATACACTGATTTTGTATCCTGCAACCATACTGTTTATTATTTCTAACAGTTTTTTGGTAATTTTAAAAATATATATATGGGGCCCGGCGCGGTGGCTCAAGCCTGTAATCCCAGCACTTTGGGAGGTCAGAGACGGCGCGGTCATGAGGTCAGGAGATCGGACCATCCTGGCTAACATGGTGAAACCCCGTCTCTACTAACAAAAAATACAAAAAAAATAGCCCTAGGCCCGGCAAAGGTGGCATGGCACCTGTATTCCAGCTACTTGGGAGCTGAGGCAGGAGGGAATGGTGTAACCCAGGGAGCGGAAGCTTGCGTGAGCCGAGATCTTGCCCACTGCACTCCAGCCTGGGAACAGAGCGAGACTCCTTCCAAAAAAAAAAAAAAAAAAAAAAAAAAAAAAATATATATATATATATTATATTATATATATATATATATATATATAATATGGTTACATCATCATCAAACAGGGACACTTTAACTTCATCCTTTAACATTTGGATGACTTTAATTTCTTTATTTCACTTAATTGCTCTGGCTAAGACTTCCAGTGCTTTGATGAATAGAAATAGTGAAAGAGATAATCCCTGTCTGTTTTTAGATCTCAAGGAAAAGCTTTCAAGTTTTCTCCATTCAATATGATATTAGCTGCGGTTTGTCATATATGACCTTTATTGTGTTAATCTACTTTCCTCTATACCTGATTTGTTGATAGTTTTTAATCATGATGGAATGTTGAGATTTGTCAAGTGATTTTTCTGCATCTATTGAAAAAATAATACAGGTTTTATCCTTTCTTCTGTAAAGTGATTTATCACTTTTATTGATTTGCATATGTTGAATTGTCCTTGCATTGCCACACTCTGTAATTCTACTTCATGGGTTTCTAGCAGGCGTGTCCAATTAACATATTTGAAAACATCTTCCAAGATGTTTTCTCCCAATTTTCTCCATTTACTAAGTAGTATCACCATGCACTTAGTTTTTCAGACCAATAATCTAGAAAACATTTAATGCCATTTCCCCTTTCATATCCATAAATCAATCACATTATGATTTAAACTCTACCTTTAGATTATATTTCTAATCTGACCAGTTGAAGAGGCTGTGTTGTCTGAGGTAAATACCCAGGGTTGGTTGTCCTGCGCCACAAAATTTTAGGACAGAAACACACACAAAGAGTTTAGGATCGGAGGTTTAATAGGCAAAAGAAAGAGAATAGAAAACAGCTCTCTCTAGTGAGAGAGAGGGGCTTCTCAGAGAAAAAGCCTGGCTTAAGGAGGTGGTATCTGATTTAGGTAGGGCACACAGATTGGTTCAATCAGATGTGACGTTGACACAGTGTGGGGAAGGCTGACCACCCCACCCTAATCTTATTAGGCAGATAGGCTTTCCAGTTGACCAGCACCATCTTGTCTGCTCCTTACTGTACACATGGCTGGCAAAGGGAAGGGAAGATGGAACCACCATTTTGAACATGCCTAGTCACATGTAGTATTCCTCTTCTGGCAACTATGTCTGCAGCTCAATTTTACAGGCTGCTTTTTGATAGAAAAGAAAATGATTTGGGGCTGCTTTTATTAAAAGGAAAACTTTACAAAGCATTTCTCTACCCTATCTACCTAAGTAATTTCTTTTTAACTCCTGTATCACAGTGTTTCACCTATTTTTCAGGTAACACACTAAACTAAGCCTTTCTTGTCTTTCGTCCTGACTAATATAGTAGCCACCTAACTAATCTCTTTGATTTTACTAACCCCTTACAAACAGTATTAAACCAAAAGTCATATTGATCTTATAAAACTATAAATAAGATCACATAACTTTCCAGCTCAAAACCCTCTAATGGCTTCATATTACATATAAATCAGTCCCAAGTATCTTAGCCACTCACTCTAAGGCTGAATGACTTAGCTGGGACCACCTGTCTGACCTTACCTCTTAACCTCCAGTGTACTTCCCATTACTCTCTGCTATGTAGTTGTTGCTTTTTCTCTAACTTGCCAAATTCATTCCTCTATGAGAAATAAGTTCCTTGTGATTGTTCTTCCTTTGTCTGGATCAATCATCCCGCAGATTTTTCCAGGACTGGCTCCCTTTATCTAGGTCTCTATTCAATGTTATGTCTCCAGACATTTCACCTGACTCTCTTTTCTAAAATAGAAGTCATCCCCCAATCCATTCCCTTACCCGAGAATGTTCCAGTCTATGAGCCGTTAATTACCAAGCCTCAATCCCCTGCTCCTTAGAATGGCCAGGCAAGGCCTGGGGCTACTGTACCCTCTTATTCCTCACTCACCACCAGTTCTCTCTGACCACAAACAGTCTTAGCCTGCTTAACTCAATGTGCTCTTCAAAATGTTAAGTATTTTTTATTGTTTGTCATTACATGAATAAGTTTGGAAAGCACACTGTTTTATCTTTCTCTGTTTGTTTCTTATTATACTCATTAATATAAATGACTTGACCAAATAACATTATATCAATTAGTCAAATGAAGTTATATTATATATTTATATGTTTACTTGTTATTGTCAGCCTTCCCTAGTAGAATCTGTACACCAAATGACAGAATTTCATTCTGTGTATATCCCTGTAGTTCATATCCCGTGTATACCCCTGTATACCTGCGTATACTCCTGTAGTTCAATTGAGAATTCCTTTTTAACTGGGTTTTATTGGTGTGATAGTTAATAATGATTGATTAAAGGGTGCAAAGTATTGTTCCTTGGTGTGTCTATAAGGGTGTTGCCAAAGGAGATTAAAACTTGAGTCAGTGGACTGGAGAGGCAGACCCACCCTTAATTTGACCCAAGCAGAGATGAACTGAAGAAACTGAAAACAGAATTTAGTAAGGCCGAGGTCTCTCTCCCTCTCCCTTATGTTTCTTTTACATCTTCTTTCTTTTATCTGTTCCCTTTTCTTTATTTCTTAATATCTCTTTGCTTAATTGTATGTGTTTCTATCTCAACCTGTCTCCACTTCCCTGACATCTCTTTTCATTACAGACTTTATATGAACCAAAGCACATATTTGAGGACTTGTTGCTTTTATAGTTAAGAGCATTCGATCTCATATTCTAAATATTCAGTTCAAAGTAAGGACACTGAAGGCTTTTTATTTCTATAAGCTTAAATTAAATCCAGATGAATCTACTTTTTATTTATTTATTTTTTATATTTATTTATTTATTTATTATTATACTTTAAGTTCTAGGGTACATGTGCATAACGTGCAGGTTTGTTACATAAGTATACTTGTGCCATGTTGGTGTACTGCACCCATCAACTCGTCAGCACCCATCAACTCGTCAGCACCCATCAACTCATC
>NW_016824886.1:213041-240544 GCF_001698545.2 Rhinopithecus bieti | reverse complement strand
GCCCTGCTTTTTCCCCATCTTTGTGGTTTTATCTGCCTCTGGTCATTGATGATGGTGACGTACTGATGGGGTTTTGGTGTGGGTGTCCTTCCTGTTTGTTAGTTTTCCTTCTAACAGTCAGGACCCTGAGCTGTAGGTCTGTTGGAGATTGCTTGAGGTCCACTCCAGAACCTGTTTGCCTGGGTGTCAGCAGCAGAGGCTGCAGAAGATAGAATACTGCTGAACAGCAAGTGTACCTGTCTGATTCTTGCTTTGGAAGCTTCCTCTCAGGGGTGTACTTCACCGTGTGAGGTGTGGGGTGTTGGTCTGCCCCTAGTGGAGGATGTCTCCCAGTTAGGCTACTCAGGGGTCAGGGACCCACTTGAGGAAGCAGTCTGTCCGTTCTCAGATCTCAACCTCCGTGTTGGGAGATCCACTGCTCTCTTCAAAGCTGTCAGACCGAGTTGTTTGCGTCTGCAGAGGTTTCTGCTGCTTTTTTTTTGTTGTTGTTGTTGTTTAGCTGTGCCCTATCCCAAAAGGTGGAGTCTACAGAGACTGGCAGGCCTCCTTGAGCTGCTGTGAGCTCCACCCAGCTCGATCCTCCCAGGGCTTTGTTTACCTACTTAAGCCTCAGCAATGATGGGCGCCCCTCCCCCAGCCTCGCTCCTGCCTTGCAGTTAGATCACAGACTGCTATGCTAGCAATGAGGAAGGCTCCGTGGGCGTGGGACCCTCCCGGCCAGGTGTGGGATATAATCTCCTGGTGTGCCCGTTTGCTTAAAGCGCAGTATTGGGGTGGAAGTTACCCGATTTTCCAGGTATTGTGTGTCTCAGTTCCCCTGGCTGGGAAAAGGGATTCCCTTCCCCCTTGCGCTTCCCAGGTGAGGGGATGCCTCGCCCTGCTTCAGCTCTCGCTGGTCGGGCTGCAACAGCTGACCAGCGCCGATTGTCTGGCACTCCCTAGTGAGATAAACCCAGTACCTCAGTTGAAAATGCAGTAATCACCTGTCTTCTGTGTCACTCGCACTGGGAGCTGGAGACTGGAGCTGTTCTTATTCGGCCATCTGCTGAATCTACTTTTTAACTTTGTTGTAGCATTGAATTGATATTCTTCTCCTTAGGTCTGCAACACTTAGAAGCAAAAAGAGAAATCTACTTGGTACAAAAGGTTTCAAACATACAAGTGAGACCAATCTGGTTTCCACAAATGGTTAATTTTTGTCAGATATAATAAAATCAATTTCATCAGATCAAGCCGTGTTTAATGTGCTATATGTAAAACTACATATAAATATAGACTATAATTAATATAAAATGTAAATTAAAGAATATAAAATCCATTAACTACATTTATTTTGTCAGAAATTAAAATATGAAAACAATTCTTTAAGTATTTGCTTAATTACTTAAATTATCCTGCTTCTTTATAATACTTATGTAATGAAGTGACTTCTGTAACACTATTTCTGTGTTCCCATAAAAAGGAGTGACTTTGAATTATACTTTCTTCAGCAAATTTTTCCTACCTAAGCAAGAAGTACCAGATAGAAATCATTCACAGGCCCTATAGCTGTCATTTGCTTTTCATCAATGGAGATTTCATTAACATACTCAATTTCCTGTGAATCTTTTTTTCCCCATAAAAATAGTTACCATTCCCTTAACACCTATAGTAATTCTTAAGTATGCAGACTCTGGAGTCAGACTGCCTGAGTTTTATTTACCACTTCCTACCTTTCTAGCTCTGTAATCTTGAGCAAGTTAAATTAATTCTGCCTCATTATCTTCAACTATTTTATAAAATACATATGTTTGTGCAATGACTATAAGGGTCATTATATGACCTTATACTTGTATGCCTAATACTTGTAAAGTGTTTAGAACCATACTTGATGTATAACAAACAGGAAATAAATGTTACATGTTGCTATTGCAACTCCTAGTACTGCCATGAGCACTACAACTATCTAGACTCTCTTTCATCATTATTCCTAACTACCACTACAATTTTATCAAATATTGTTTACTGCCACTTCCGCTTGGAAAGGATATAACTAAGGCTCAAAGCTGTTAAAGTAACTTTATTTAACTGCGAGTGAATAGTCAAGTGGAGTTTTGAATATATATCCCATTTTTTTCTACCAAGACTTGCTGTCACCTCAGTGTTAATGAAAGGATAGATGAACTGGAAGGGTTAAATATCTTTTTCATTCCCAGGATTTTAAAGAAAGATGTGAAAAGGTGCCCCTAGTGCTCCAAAGGCAGTAAGTGTGGCTTCCAACCCAGGAGAATGAACTATACAGGTTCTTCTCTAAGCTGGGATACTCTTGGCAGAGCTTTGTAACTGCAGGTGGGGGAAAGTGCACAGCAGCTGTTTTGACAGCCTGGTGAGGGAATCTGGGGCCACATGCCAAGACTAGGGGTACAAGCGCAGCCTCTCTGGTTGCCTGTATTCATATCCATCTGTTTAAATGGCATTTTTCCGAGTCATAATGAAGGAACCAACCAAAAAGAATTTTCTGATAAAGATGCTTTTTTCCCCTCAAAATGTGACCATCTGCCTAGGGTCTGGAGATACCCTAGTTTCATAGAACCTACTAACAAAGTCACAGTGAACTCATTTCACAGAAGTGTCTTATTGATTGTGTATTTCTGGAGTATATGGCTTCAATTAGTTTTCATATGTTTCAAAATATTTGCCTTAAAAATAGAAAGAAAAGGAATTAACATATTTAAAGTCTACTGCATGCTAAGCTATTTGCACATACTGTCTTGTTTAATCTCCACAATGATTTTACGTGTCAGAAATTATCTTGTTTGATGGATAAGGAATCTCAGACTCAGAGAGGTTCATTAACATGGCCAGTGTCATTACACCTAGTAAGTGGTAGAACTGGGATTGGAATCCAGGCATTTATGACTTACAAATATACGAATTCCTTTCGCTGAGACGTCTCTCTATAGCCGCATGCCCAAGAAACCATAATGCATATTTTTCCAAAGCCTTTCTTACTTTTTCTTCTGTAGCTTTCCTCACAAGCTCAATTTCTCATATGCTTTTCTAGTATTTATAGCTATTTTAGAAGATACATTTTCTGAATAAAAGTTGTTCCTGACTGTAACAATGTTGGTCACGATGAAACAGGAATAAAAGCCCTAGCTGCCTAGATACCATGAGACATCTTTGAAGTTTATACTTTTCTTTTTTTTACATGAAGCTCTAGGACTGTGTTTTTATGTGCACAGTTCGGGAAATAAGATGGAGGTGTGTGTGTGTAGGTGTGTGTGTGTAGGTGTGTGTGTGTGTGTGTGTGTGTGTGTGTGTGTGTGTGTGTTTATGGGTATTAACGTAGATACTTTTCAAATGAGAATCAAAAGTGAAATAAAACCATTAAGACCTGGTATTCTAATTGAGTAAACAAGCCAGCATAATGATAAGGTGGCCTGAAACATACCTTGTTTGGCACAAATAATCCAAAAGTCTCTGTAAAGAGGTAAGAACCAAGATGCTGAAATTATAAAACTGTCACTGTCCAATATGGTAGCCAGTAGTCATAAATTGCTATTTACATTTAAATTAGCTGAAATTAAATAAACATTTAAAACTGATTTCCTTAGCTGCACTAGCCACATTTCAAGTGCCTAATAGCCATTTATTGGACAGCACACACACACACACACATATATACGGAAAGAGAGAGAGAGAATGTTTTTGGCATTACAGAAAGTTCTTTCTGACACTGCTGCTACAAATTGTTAAGGTTGTTTAGACTTTATGCAATAAGTACATTAGCTTATTGGTGATGGTTGGGTGGAGGTAATATTGGAGCAGTGGATTATTCTCAGTGCTATGAGTAGAGAAGCCACTTAAAAGTCATTCTGCTTTAGCAATTGTCAAGGGTGATTCTGTTCCATTCTTACTGTTCCAAGTTAAGAAAAAAAGGACTGAAATAATGTTAAAGACTGCATTACTCTTCCTCTATTAGATAAATCAAATAAAAATGATTATAAAGTATAAATGGTATGACAATATGAATTGATTTATCTGTTTCATAGTATATCCTTTAAATGAGACTAACAAATCAATGGAATCTAATAAATTACCACACAGAAACCCTTTGGAAATGTCTGGCTTACTTCTGGAATTATTCCAGGTGACTTTTCACATGCATGCTTGACCACACCTGTCTGTAAGCTTTTCTAACATCTGGACCCTATACATTGGTTCCCACAATTTTCAGACTGACGGCTTGCATTGGCAAGAAAATTTGTGTTTTACCAGTTAAATTTTCACAATTTTAATGCTACTTGGGCTTAAACTGAGAATCCATAACCAAAAGGAAGAACTTTACTTTCTTAAGCCTGCTGAACCCACTATGAGATATCTCAACTTTGTTCACTCTTCTAGCCCCCGCTTGACACAAAATACGAATGAAACATATTAGTCTCTGTAATGATGAGGAAAATAATAAAAGAGAAAAGTAATGAACTTTTGGGAGAGAAAATTGAATTTTAGCAATGGAAGTAAACTTAAAGATTGCTGATTTCACCCATAATGGTTGATGGGCATAATTGCAGTGACTGAATGAAAGAAAATGATGTGGACAAAGTTATAACATGGAGCTAAATATCTTTTCTGAGGTCTTTTGCCTGAATTTCACCTGTGGAAGCTCCTTTTCCTTCACCTGTCTAGTTTTGCATCTGCTAAATTAGACAATGAACCACCAAGCCTCTTTATGCATAAGTGAAGGAAGGAGATGCGAAAGACATTTCATCTGACTTAGAAGGACACATGAGTATCTTGACTGTGCAAAACCAAGCAGGAAAGGGTGTCTGATGCACAGTTAACTTTTAGGTTGATATTTCCAAGGATGATTCCTCTGAACTTTATTTCAGAGATTGGTTGAGCACTTAAACCATAAATTTTCTTGAGAGCACTGAATCTAATAAGTAAGCTGGAATTCAAAATAGTTTTGGTTCAAGAGTGAGAGCAGCGAGGGCCTCAAATGAAATGGCTTCTTTATATATTACCATTAAGTAATGTTTCTCACATATAACTACGGATTACTGAAAAGCCCAAGAAAGACGTGTGGTCCTGCTAGACGGTTGCTCTACTGTTTCGTAGTCCTATGGAGTCTCTACCATATGCTACACACTTTTCTAGGATCTCTGTGCTTCTAGTAGCTTCTGGTCTGATGCACCATCACAGCCCTAAAAAACTTTTTATGATTAAAAACAAACAAGCAAGCAAGCAGCAAACCATTAGTTATAAGGTTGTACACTTCAAGTTATTTTTTGTCGCAATGTTATCTTCTGAGAATAGGTAATAAAAGAAGCAATGATAGATTGTTCTTTCTGGTAAATCTTATGGTATTTACTTTCATGACTGTCATTTATTTTGACACAGAAAAATATTATTACCAACCCAGTGAATATAGTGAAAAGTAACTTGTGAAAATTAAATAATTCAGTGGGTTGATTACAAAAAAGGCATGATCAGATGAGATTTCACACACAAACTTTGAATACAAATTTTTCTTAAGCCTACATTCAGTGTTCATTAGTATAAGAAAAGTCTGGAACAGGGAGTAGTTTGACATTTTTTATACCTTGAAAACTTTTTGCTTCTTTGAATAAAATCTCGCTATTTCCCCTGGCCTTGAGCCTACTCTAACTTTGGCAGAAATGATTAGCAACCAATGAAACAATATCTGTTTATGAAAACAACGCTGGAGAGCTACATGAATAACTCACAGGCGAGGAAGCTCTAGAGTCGCAATCAGTTGCAAGGGTGATTTACTATTTCTGCAAAATGCTCTAACTGCATTAATCTTTGCTCGGAACTGAGTCACTGCAGAAAATGACACAAGCTATAAGTAGCTTCAGTCACACATGGAATAGAGTTCTGTCAGACCACTTCCAGAGGCTACGATGAATCATCCTGCTACTTATTTTGAGCAGCCCACAAAAACAAAAGGAAGGTAAGAGGCAATTCGGTGCCTTGGTGGCAGGTTTTGGACTGAATTTTTTGTTGTTGTTGTTGTTGCTTATAAAACTGTCATCTCTAAAATAAGAAAGGTCAAGGAGAGAAGAAGATATATAGTGACTGGGGTAGTCTAAGGGCTCTGCTAAGACCACTGCATTCCATGACTACAGGGGGGAACCGCTCCTTACTGGGTGGGGCAACATGAAGTTGTGCAACAGGATGGCCCTATGGATGTGGCATTTTTGTACTTCAATCCACCGTGACTGTGAACTTACCTTTTTATCTTGCCATACAGACCCACTTGTATATCCCAAATCTGTCCTATCTTTTCGTATTTCTCTACCTTTCATTGGTGCGTGTGTATGCATGTACATGCACACATGCATGTGTGCAAGGGTGAGGAGCAATAGTTAACTCTCTCTCCATACGTTTCCACTCTTGATGGAGGGAAATATACAGAATAAATACCTCCGATGGATCTTGAGGATCTCACTTAGTTGTCTGTGGTTTTCTGGGGGAAAGAAGGTCCAAGTGGTAGGAATGGAGTATATAACTTAATAAAGCGTAGATTATAAAACAAACTATATTGGAAAAAAGGAAATCCCGAGCCAGAGACAAAAAGACAGAGCCATACATAATTTTCAAGCTCTCCATTATTCCAAGGAATAACAGTCACATGAATGGGCTTGAGACTCAATCCTTTCTGAATCAAGCCTTGTGATCATTGTAGCTGAAAATCTAGATGTGGACATCTACTAAACCAAGAATGGATCCTGCTCTGATGGGGGAACTCGTCTTGCCACTCCATTGGTGCTCCTTCTTATAGAATAAGCAAGAGAAAATGGCCTTTTCAGTGAGAAACGAACAGAATACTTGCCACTGAGCAGTCTGTATTTGCAGTACTTGCAATTTGCAATATTGCCTGGACAAGACAGCTTTGTACTTGGAAATTGGGATGATGCAGTCTCCTTGACCACAAGAAAGATGGTCCCAGTCTCATGGAAACTTAAACTCAAAGGCTGCCCCTTCAGCTAGGAGAAAAGTGAGCTCACAGACCTTAACCATGTTTGCATAATTTTGCTCTTTGAATAACATTCCCAAGGGAAGAGGAAATATTTATCTAACTGGTGAATTTTTGAAATTGAAGGAGGAATGTATTGGTTAGCATTTTCTGGTTTTCATGCTCCTATAGAGCTGATCTCCTTTTGGACATAGGGATTTTCTCTCCAATACATGTACATTATTTTGGGGGAGGAAAGTGCGTTCTCTAGGAGGGGTTTATTAGTTACCTATTGCTGCATAACAAATTACCCTAAAAGTTATTGACTTAAAATATTTATTAGCTCACAGCTTTATGGATCAGCAATCCTGATTTGATTTATCTGGCATATCCTGTGCTTCGTGATCTCTTAAGGCTGAAATCTAGATGTTGTCCAAAGCTACAGTGATCACAAGGCTTGATTCAGCAAGGCTTGACTCTCAAGCCCACTCATGTGGCTGTTTTACAGAGGCCACCCACAGGTTCTTTCCATGTGGGGCTCTCCAGAGGGCAACACTCAGCAGGACAGCTTGTTCATCAGAACCAGCAAGCTGAGAAGAACCAGAAAGAGAAAGAGAGAGTGCAAGCAAAATGGAAGACAAAGCTCCTTGATAATGCAGTCTTGGAAGTGACATCCTATACCTCTTTCTGTATTCTTTTTATTGTTGGCAAGTCACTAGGTTCTGTCTGTGCTCAAGAAGAGGGAATTCATAAAGTTGTGAATACTAGGAGTATACTGGAGTATGAAGCATCACCAGGGGCTACATCAGAAGTTGTCTACCTGCCGGGTTCAGTGGCTCACGCCTGTAATCCCAGCACTTTGGGAGGCCAAGGCAGGTGGATCACGTGAGGTCTGGGGTTCAAGACCAACCTGGCCAACATGGTGAAACCCAGTCTCTACTAAAAATACAAACATTAGCCAGGTGTAGCGGTGGGTGCCTGTAATCCCAGCTACTCAGGAGGCTTAGGCATGAGAATGCCTTGAACCTGGGAGGTGGAGATTTCTGTGAGCCGAAATCACACCACTATACTCCAGCCTGGGCAACAGAGCAAGACTCAGTCTCAAAAAAAAAAAAAAAAAAAAAAAATAGTTGTCTATTACAGGAGATTATCAGAAAGTAGTCATGGCCATACATTTATATCACATATTCCAGTATAATTTTCATCAGGAATACAGCTGATATTTTTATCTTCATCTGCCTCTCTCCAAGTCTCTCTCTCAGTTGAATTTGAATTCAGATTAGGTGGCAACGTTTTTGTTCTTATAGATGAGAACATTTCTGTTCTTACCTTTTCCTCTTCTCATGGTTTTTCTTTCTCACTCCCATTGATAAATCTTGCTAGTTTTTCAAGATGCAGCCTCAATATTATAGCCCTTAAGAAACTCTTAGCTCCAATGAGCCAGTACTAACACACACATCAATTGCTGGAGATGTTATCTAAGTATGAAAGAAAAGATAACTAGAGTTATTTTTCCTCAATAGGAAAACAGAGTCTGGAGGTGGGTATTCTTTCAGTAAACTCTACTCCTAACCCAAGGTCTGAAGGTGAAGCTGGAGATATTCACTTATTCACTTCTTTTTTTGACTGAACTTCATGCCTTTCCTACAGAATAACTTCATTTCTTAAAGACAAAGTTGATAAATTTCTCATGCCCTTCTTCTTACCTCCATACAATGGAGTCTTACAGTCTAGCAGAGCATTTTAGACTTTGTGGGGTAAGTAGTGATGCTTGTCATGCCTGCCTGAACCCATTTTGGAGATGTGTAGAGACTAACATGGTTGCTAATCAATGTGCAAGATTTTTGTAGGCATCATACATCTTACACCCATACTGAGGAAAGAACATTTTGTTTATTGGACAAAAACTACTCAGGTTTTAGGAGTCAGCAGGTTCTCTACTATTCTCTATCACGCTTGGTTTCTTATCTCCTCTAGTTATAGCCAATTGGAATAATAAAAAATCTCATTAACTTTCTAATATTTGTTCCTGTTATTTCCAGGAATATGTGTCAGTCTTAATATAATCTTCACTTCAGCAGTCCCATTCTGATGGATGATTTATGTGTGTGTGTGTGTGTGTGTGTGTGTGTGTGTGTGTGCGTGAAATATTGCCAACATTTTCTACCATATTAGCAAACAAAAACAAATAAAATAAGTAAACTAAGTATTCAATACAGTAAGACAGGTAAGAGGGACCATGACAGAGAAAAGAAGGAAGGGATTTATAAAGGGGAAGAAACCTTTAATACTGTAGGCAAGAAAATAAAAATAAATGTGGAAAATAAAATGAAGTGCTTGTCTGGCAATAAGACTATAAAATGATGCTTTTGTCACTTTACACCAACAAATTTAGATATCTAGATTAAATAGTCAATATAAAGAAACCATAACTAAACAAAATTACTCAAAATATTTGATTAAATCAATAACCAAAAAAATCCCCTGGAAATCTCTACTTCTAAACATCACTCTACATACAGTTTCGTAGGTGCATTTCTATCAGGCTTATAAGGAACTATAGATTTTTATGATGAAACAATTCTAGAGCATAGCAAAAAAGTAAAGCTCCTCATATTATTTACTGCAGGTTATATTGCCAACACAACAAAATCAGGCGTGATTAAATACATACAAAAGAAGACAAGGGGAAGGAAGTTTCTAAATTCAATAAGCACCAGTTATGAACAATAGCTTGTTACTATGATGCTATGCCTAAAATCCAGGGGCTTTAAGAAAATAAGAACTCTCTTTAGATTCTGACTGAGAAGACTTTAATTCGAATTTTGATTGTGATAGTGAAAAAGAAAGTACTATATAATTATATGAATAAATATATTCTCTGACAGTTAGTATGTTTTATGAAAGACAATAGGTACTTTTGATTTAGAACTGCCAAGTCTTCCACATGAAAAAGAAAAGTTGTTATTAATCAACAATGCATCTTACAATAGAGGGCATCTTTGAATCTAAGAAAAATGGCAGCCAAAGTAGTGGAGTCAAAGAGGAAGTTCAAAAGAAGCAGCCTTGGAGGACTAATTAAATTCTTATAAGTGAAGTAAAACTTCAAGTGAGGATGTTTGCTTGAAGAAGGCTTGAAGGATTAATTAAAATATCACAAACTGGGTTAAGTATAACTTCAATTAGGAAGGAATGGCATAGATTACAAGGATGTAGAGGGCCAGGGCTTTAGCCCAAGGGGGCATTGAAAGGAAAGAACCAAGAGGAACATTCACAGAAGAAACGAAGATCAATTTGAGGAGGAGTAATTATTTCATGTGAAAGAATTGTGTTTCAGTCCTTCATATTAGTCAGATGAAGAAAGGCATGTCAGGATGGATTGGTGCATAACAAACAAATAAGGTGCATGGAGAAATATGAGATTGGGAATGGTGTCATGAATATAATTAAAGTTACAATAATTATTACATCTGAGGCTGTGACTGTCTTCCAAAAGAAATGTTATGTGAAGTATGTTTCAGTCATACACTTGTCTCCTGAACACAGGAAGAGTGTTGAAAGACTTTCACCTAAAAGCAAGAAAATAGATTTAGGGAAATGTGATGGTAATCTTATGTGTCAATTTCATGGGTCACCAGGAACCTAGATATTGGTCAACCATTATTCTCTGTGTTTCTGCAAGGATGCTTTTAGATGAGATTAATATTGAAATTAGTGGACTTCGAGTAAAGGATATGTTCTCCATAATGTGAGTGGGCCTCATCCAATCAGTTGAAGGCTTGAAAAGAACAAAATGAATGCCCTTCCCTGAGGGAGAGACTTCTCTAGCAGATTGCCTCTGCACTTCATCTACAGCATAAGCTCTTCTCAGTTCTACAGCAGATGGCCTTTACACTCAAATTGGAACACTGACTCTTCTGTGTCTTCAGCCTATCTGTCCACCCTCCAGATTTTGGGCTTCCCAGCCTCCATAATTGTGTGAGTCAACTTCCTATGATAAATCTCTTTCTATAAATATTAACATTCTATTTTTTCCTGTTTCTCTGGAGAACCTTGGTTAAAACAATAAATAAGCAAAAATGTATTTATGATGTCGGAAATTTACATGTAGCTACTAAGATTAAAGGAGTGAAGGATTTCTTTTTCCTTTGTCCAGACATGTTAAAATGTAGGTCTATAAATGGAAGGTAGTGGTAAAAAATTACTACTTTTTTCCTATTTAATGTATGAGATATGTGTAATACACACAGTGGTATATATTGTTCATATATTCAGACATATACCTTAAATGTCAAAAACATGCATGAGAATGATACACTCTGACCTTGGGACATTAGCCCCTTAAAAAGAGAAAGGAAAGAGAGGGGCCTGAGAGAGTGAAACTTCACTTGTATTTATGAATAGGTGAAAAGCAAATAGGGCAAACTCTCTCTAATCTCATAGGTAGATACTTTATTGATTTTAACATTGTTTTCTGTACTGTTGTGTGTGATTAAAATATTTTATAATCAAAATGGAAATATTAAATAAAATGAAAAATAAATCATCTAAGATAGAATGTAGATGTACATTTCTTTTTTCTTCTGAGGGACAGTTGCAGAGGAAGGCATTCGTTGACCATCTATAAAGTTCTATTTGTTGTGCCAAGTGTTATAGATATGACCAACCCACAAGACCAGCCTCCTTCACTTAGAAGCTCCATCTAAAGATTGGCACAAAGAAATGCAAGAGATGTTTTTCAACCAGAGGCATCACAGGCCATCGAGGAAATGATTCTGCTTCAGAGAAAGCTCAGAGAAGGTCTCTTAGAAGAACTCATATCTGAACAGTTTCAAAAATGAATGGGAATTTCCTATAATCAAGGGTTAGAAAAGCTTTATTGGACATCAGTGGTTTAAAGGCAAGAAATTACAATATGATCAATGAAATAAAATACAGATTAAACTATAGTAATAACCAAAATTAATTTATCAAAGGTTTTAAAACTTGAAAGAGGTAAAACCTGTATAATTTGGTGCTAAAAGCAGGGGGAAAAGAGGCAAATGGATGTCTAATAGGAGAGAAGTATTACTTTCCTTCTGGATACCCGAGAAGGATCAGTCTGTCAATGTATCTTGTGAAGATAAGCTTAAGCATACAGAATGAAGAGAAAGGCTAAAACAAAATAATTGTAAATAACAAGGTCATTAATGGACAAAGAAAAGGAATAGGAAAAGTTGAAAGACAAACTAAAAAAGAAAACCCACCAACTTAAAAGACAAACCCAAATAATGAAGAGAAAACTAAAAGGCCAAACAAATGAATTCACTACTCACGTGCCAATTATTAGGAAATTTACTAAATATATTGTGATACATCCACTTCTTGTACTATTATGAAATGCTTATAAAAAGGGCTATGAAAACTTTGCATTATAAAGCAAATATTTGTGGTATAGTGGGAGACACAATTATTTGTATGTCATGCTCATTATGTATTACTAATGTAAGCAGGGACACCCCTAGGATGTACAGACACTGAACAATTTTCTGTGGGTTATTGTCTATATAAATAATTTTATTAGTTAGCAATGTATTACAATATTAATTGGTCCATGTAATGCACAGTGATTAAGTGGTGAAGATTTAGAATAATGAATAGAGAAAAAGTTAGGTATTTGTAATTGTATAATTAGTACACGTATAGATTCTTCACAGTATCCAGACATCATATTTCTTCTTTTTCAGGTCCAGAAGCTATATCTTTGAGTTCTTTCTTATCACATGTCCCATTTTGGCCGCTTTTCTATTCCTATTATGAGAAGAAAGTAGCAGTGCTGTTATTTCTAACAATGCCTCATGGTGGACCATCAGTAGTCCAAAGCCCTGACCTCATCTTGTGTCAGAAAGTTACTCAAAATCAGCATTTCACCAACCATTCTGATGGTTCAATCTCATGCAATCACACAAAAGAAATGCCACGCTGCCCAGTGGAAGCAATCTACTTGTTAGGCTACCCTCATGCACTAAAGCCATTTACAGGACCCCAGGACAACTCCATCCATGGAAATCCAAGAGATCACCAGGGCATCTGGCAGATCCTACTAGAAAGAGGTATGGTAGGCAGAATGCTCTCTTCCCAATGTTTACACTCTTATTCCTAAAATTTGTGAAGATATTACATTCCATGACCAAAGAGGCTTTGCAGATGTAATTACAGTTATAGATGTTAAAATAGGTAGATTAATTTGGAGTATTTAGGTGAACACAATCTGATCACATGTGCCTTTAAAAGCAGAAAACTCTATGGAGTCACAGAAGCAGAAGGGTAAGTTAGAGAGAACTGAAGTGATTATTGATGAAGGTTAGGAGGGACCTGACCCACTGTGGCTGGAGGAAGGCTACATGGAAAGTGTGAAGAGGAATGTGGGCAGCCTCTAGGAGGAAGGGTCAGCCCTAACTGACAGGTAGCACAAAAATGGGGTCCTCAGTAGCGCAACTGAAAGCAACTAGATTATACCGACAACCTGAATGAACTGATTCTTCCACAGTGTCCAATAAGGGACGTAGCCTAGCCTGACACTGATTTCAATCTTCTGAGACCCTAAGCAGAGGACCAGCTGAGCTCACTCAGATTTCTGATCTGTAGAACTGTGAAATGGCAAATGTGTATTGTTTTAAGATGCTAAGTTTAGGGTAATTTGTTACAGCAGTGAGAGAGAACAAATTCAGGGTGTGGGTCAATAGAGAAGGTTTGGTTGGAAAGTGCCCTTATTGGGGAAAACTGGAACCATCAAGGCCCATACAGTTTCTGATTTAGGAGGAGTCCCACCAGTGTGGCACTGTTAGCCCCCATCTGGTTCCAAGCACTGGAGCCAGGAAGTTACTCTAAAACACAAGAGTTCCCTGTGGTGAAACCCGAGGTGAGACATAAGGGCTGTGATGAGTTTAAAGATTCTTCTTCAGTTTTTCTGCTTCCCAGAGTCATTGCTGGTAGCTGGATGGTTTTACAATAACTTGGTAGGGTGTGCACAATTTAAAGAACCAACAGTCAAAACTGAGAGAATGACATATTTCACCCTACTTAAATGGAATCTCTTTCATCAAAGGCTATTAAAAGCTGCAAAACCAACTCCATCCATCTCAACATTTGATAATCTTATCCCTACTTCAGTCCATTACATCACCCTAAAATCTGGCATCCAATGCTAATACGTGGGTAGTTGTGGAAGATTAACCAGAAGAAATATTGGTATGCGCAGGTTGCCAAAGCAATTTTGTTTATATTTTATTGTAATTTCATTTCTTTATGTTTTCATTCTTTTCATCCTTGCAAGCCTTTGGCATTTTCTGTGATATAGTTCATATGGCCATTGGACAGTTCTCCAATACCTCCAAACCAAGGAAATTTCTTGATTCTCTCCATTAACACAATGATAAATATTAAAATTACATGGGACCTATATATTATCTAGGAGAAAAGATTCATTCATTCAGTCTATACTCACTGTTCTAGAAATGGTGGATACATCAAACAAATATAAAATAAACAAATCCCTGCCCTCTTGAGGCTTACATTTCTAATGGGGAGAGATAAGCTATTAATACAAAAAGTAATTGGCATGAAGACTCTCTGTAGTTAGGGGACATGTGAGAATCGTTCCCTAATTGTTTACTTTTGACTTGGGGTTTCCGAAGGTGAGAAGCTTAATGAATAACACAGAGAAAAGGGTTCATGAATAATTGTGCCTGGGAATAATATATGAGCAAAACTCTCTTTCAAGGTCTTGGTCGTTGTAGGCCAAGGAAAATAACCTGAGCCATTTGTGTGGCTCCATGTATAGGTGCACTGCTCTGTCCACGGAATCATTAGGCAGGAAAGAGGATGTCAGGTCCAAAGGATTATTAGTGAGGGAGAGATACAGCATCCCTCCTGATGGTCCCTCAATGATGGAGGGAGCAAGGGTGAGGCTAAACCCTAATGAATGAGAACCACAAAGCAAGAAGGCCCTCCTTGCCATGAACATACTACCAGTTTCATAAGAAGACCCCTGTGTCCATCTAATACCACTCTTTCCTACTGAAGAAGGATGATGAGCATGTTTGACATTTAAAGCAGACCATCACATTACCCCACTTGAGGAAGCCAGCATCGTAGGTCCAGTTTGGAAGCTGGTGGGTGGAAGTTGATATAAGAATAAAATAGATTTTACAATTGAAGTTTCAAACTAGACTGAAATTTAATACCTCAAATTACTGGAAAATTGAAGAATATATCAATATGCTTTTAAACAAAAGGGAAGGGAAATCCAACATGGAATATTGGCAGGCAATTAGAGAAAATTAAACCTTTAAAAATTTTTTGAGGCTTGGTGCAATAGCTCACTCCTGTAATTCTAGTGCTTTGAGAGGCTGAGGCAGGTGGATTGCCTGAATCCATGAGTTCAAGTCCAGCTTGGGCAACATGGTGAAACTCCATCTCTAATAAAAATACAAAAATTAGCCAGGCTTGGTGGCATGCTGTAGGGAGCCGAAGGCCTGAGGGTCGTGACTAGCACGGCATTCCACTGACATCTATATGATCAAACAGCAAACTGTTTATCATGAATGCAGAATGTGAGCAAACTTGCTTCTGTGCCTGCCGCCAGAAAGCTTGCTGGGGACAGTCACTCCCTGGCACTGTGCTCCTAGAGGTTATCTACTGGAATATCTGGAGACTGCTGTTCAAAGAATGCAGTCATGCAGGCCTGCACTAAGTCAATCAGCTGACCACAACGCCCCCTTCTCCCTATCTCCTTTACTCAATAAATGCAAAGGGCTGTAGAAGCTTGGGCCCTCGTTCACTAGAAGCAAGGAGCCCCCTGAACCCTTATTCCAAATATACTCTTTTGTCTTTGTCTTTATTCCTGCCTTTGTCCTCCTTTGTCACAGCTCCTCAGGAGTCTGAGGTGGGAGGATCACCTGAGCCCAAGGAGGTCAAAGCTTCAGCGAGCCATGATCATGCCACTACACTCCAGCCTGGGCAACAGAGTGAGACTAAGAAAAAAAAAGGAAAAAAAATATTTTGACACTTGTAAACATGGCTGATGCCTACATGCATTTTATAATTTTAAAACATCCATGTTTCACTTCCATGTGAAAACTCAGATCTTGAATGTGTTTTGTAAAGGGTGAAGTTCTTTTGCTGATAATAGTCTTGAAGATGGCTGTGTGAGTGTTTGCATGTCTGTGAGGTAGAGTGTGTATGTGCATGCTACAAGAGTAGGCAAGTTGAGAGTTAAATTGTACAGGACCTGCACTCTCTAGAATGGATGAGTGAGGCAGTATATAGGGAGGCTTTACCCTGGGAGGTCGTTACATCTTATTACTAAAATAAACAAAGTCTAGAAGTTCAAAGTTGGATTATGAATTACAAGAAATCCAAAGTTTTCTGGCTTCTAATCTTATTTATAGTGATAGATTTCTGAGTAAAGTATTATGAATTTTGTGTAATGTAGCCTCATTCAATTCAGTCAACATTCAATAGACATATATTAAGCTTCTATTAACTACAATATAAGAAGGAAAAGAGATAAGTAACCTGTCAATTATAATAGAGTGCTACAAATTGCCAAAGATTTTTATAGCTTTCAACCATATTAATTGCAATTTTCTAACATCTCACAGGGTTTGGAATTGTACCACAAGACATAGAGACATGATTTGTGTCCTGATTTTAAGCAAATTAATGGTAGAAGTATTAAAACAAAACAAAACCTGCTTTCCCAAGTTTACCATTAGGCAGCAGGATAAACTGGTGTCAAAATTCTTTCTAAGTTCTGAAACCTGGACACAGAGAGAAACTGAGAAACAAGTGAACAAATAAACAGCAACAATGACAATAGTAATAAAACTTCCACTTGCTCCCATCTTTGAAAATGTCATGTCTCAGAAAGGAAACAAAAGCATAACCTAAATTTAAATTGTATTTATTGCTGATGTTCAGGATATTAATCAAATTTGAATTAAAATGCATTATACTTTCTGTTGTATAAAGAATGACTATAGTGATACAGCTGATTAAAAAATTACTAGAACTTATATGATTAATTGAGTGTTTACCCAACCAAATAGTGTTTTGCAAGTGTTGTTCCTGAAACCCAGAATAATTTTGAAGTTGCATTTTGGAAGTCCCTCCAGGGTCTGAAGCAATTTTTTCTACACATTTTACTTGGGCAAAGCAGTTAAAAGTGATTTTGAGTCACATGGTTGAAGAGGTCAGTGATCAAGGCAAATATATTGTCTTCAAAGGATGTTTCCTTGGGAAATAATAATTGTGGTGATGATGATAATATCTTCAAAAATAATAACAGCCACTATTCACCCATATTAATGCTTCCCAGAAGCCAGGCTCTGTGCTAAACTCTTCATATGCATATTTTCTCATTTAACACATTGAATAAGGTCTAGGTTAGGCGTTATTATCATTATTTCTAGTTTGTTGCAAGTAAAACTGAATCCTAAGATGGTCAGTGTGGCTGGACTGAGAGTATGAGGGACAAACCTGTAGAAGATACTGAAGGGTAGCGGGGACAGCCTTTAGAGGGCATTGTCGTTCAGTGAAGAATTTGACTTTGATTCCCAGTAGAAACATAAACTTGACGTATGTTTTTAAGTAAATAACTTTGACTGCTATTTTGAGGACATACTGCAAGACAGCAATGACAGCAGTAGGGAGACCTTATTGGCATAATCATGACGAGATAGTGGCTGATACCAGAATGACAGCAGTAGGGACAGTGGAAAGTGGTCACATTGTAAACATTTTGAAAATAGAGAAGACAAAATTTGCTGTTGAACTAGTTCTAGAGTTGATAGTGAATGAGGGATTAGATATGACATCAAATGTTAGGCATAAGGTAACTAGAAAAATGGAGTTAGACTTAATAAACGTGGAACTGTCTGTAAAAGCCTGTATTTATAAGGAATGAACTCATGTGGAGCTCATTTTTGGATATATTGAGTCTGCCAAGTCTACTAGATGTTCAAATGAAAATGTCAAGCAGACAACTGGATGTACAGAACTGTAGTTCAGGACTAAAAGCATAAAACTGTGAATCATCAGTGTATGGATTATATGTATTTTTATTTTAGATGTTAAATAACCAGCCCAAGGCTCAAGTGGCAGAGTCGCCTGACTCCAAAGCTCATAATCTATTAATAAACCATACTGCTGCTATAATCTTAATTTTTTATTTGCAAGTTTACCCGCAATTTTTTTTTTTTTTTTTTTTTTTTTTGAGACGGAGTCTTGCTCTGTTGCCCAGGCTGGAGTACAGTGGCCCGATCTCCGCTCACTGCAAGCTCCGCCTCCCGGGTTCACGCATACCTGCAATATTAAATCACTCATTTAACAAATATTTATTTGACCCTGTTACGTTCTGGACACTTTGCAGATTGTTGGAGATAGAGGGATTGGATTAAGACATACTGCGTGTGATTTCTTGTTACAAAAATTGTGCAGTCGAGTTGAGAGACTGTCTCAGTCCTGAGAAAATCATAGCTTAAAGAGTCAATAAACCCCTATGGTCCCAATGACAAAGAATGTAGCCAGGAAATGACTTTAGGACAGCTTTTAAATTTTTGAGTTAAGATGTAAAATTAAAATAAAACGATTGTGTTGATTGAATCATATTAATACATTCCTGGTTATGAATTGCTTTTGGAAACTAGCTAGGTGACCATTACATTTTATGTTAAATATTTAGCATAATAGCCATTCTTTACTGAGAGCTCTAACAAATAATAATATCAATATATCAATATTTACTAGGTTAAAATAAGCATTTTTATACAGGAGAAGGAAAAATGTTCTTTTGGATTAATGCTGAGTCTTGGCATTGAGCTAAAGTCTGTTTTCTCTCATGCCCATCTATTAGTTCTCTGCTTTCTTTCTATTTTCTGTCAGGGACGGTATTCAATTCACATTGTCTCTGGCTATTCTCTTTCTATCAAAAGCTATTCCAAAGAAACAATGAAAATTTATAATAAAGACTTTAATATGCATTTAAGTCTGCTCTGCCCTTCTTGGGGTTATGTTTAGTTTATGTTGTCACATTGCTGCCCCATTGAACAAGGGTTCGAATGTCTATGTACAATTGTGTGGTGGATTTTTTATGTGTCAGCTTGGTTATGGTGAACCACATTTTCCACAATTTCACTTCTCTTTTCCTTTTGTGTGGGTAAACTGCAGATTCTTGTGTGAGATTTGGAGTGTAGAGGTGAAGCAGCAGCCCTGTTGAAGCTCATACACGCCAGTTACCTACTGACCCATTTCATGGGCATAGAGCCAAGAAAGGGCATGCAATAGCTCCTTCTTCCCCAGGATCCTCCTTCAGATTCTCTGACTCTTGTGCCAGGTGTGGGTGTTTAGCTCCATGGGGAAGGGCCCTAACTTCTGCAGGACACTCATGCCATCAAGGTCAAGGGAAACAAGAACTGACACAAGTCATAGTCCATCTTTCTGAGCCTAGTTAATACTTATGAGTTCCAACTAGTCATTTTTTTTTAAATAAGCCTTTTATTATAGAACAGTTTTAGATTTACAACATTATTGTGAAGATAGGATTTTCACATGTCCCATACCTATTTATGCCTGTTATTAACATTTTAGATTAGTATAGTATATTGGTTATCAGTAATAAATATTCATACATTATATTATTAAGTAAAGTTCATACTTTAATTTTTTTCCAGTATTTTTTTTGTTTTAGGGTCTCATCTAGAATTACCAAATTACACTTAATAGTCACACCTCCTTAGGCTCTTCCTGGTTGTCACAGTTTCACAGGCTTCCGTTGTTTTTGATGACTTTGACAGCTTTGAAAATTACTGGTCAGGTATCTTGTAGAATGTCCCTCTATTGTGATTTGTCTGATTATCTTTCTCTTTCCTAGTTATACTGCGATAATATGTTTTTGGGAGGAAGAACACAGAAGTAAAGTGCCATATTTTCACATCATATCAAGGGTATATACTATCAATATGACTAATCACTGTTGATGCTAACTTTGATCACCTGGTTTTAGGTAGTGTTGGTCAGGTTTTCCCATTGTCAAGTGACTCTTTTTTCTTCCTCTTTCTATATTGCACTCTTTAGAAGAAAGCCCCTTATGGTCAGCTCACATTTATGAATGGGAAATTATGCTCTACCTTCTTAAGGACAGAATATCTATATCTATTATTCAGAATTCTTCTGCGTGAGAGATTTGTCTATTCTGCCCCATTTACTTATTTCTTTTGTTCAATCACTTACCTTTATCAATATAAACTCATGAATATTTATGTTCTTACTAGGGTTATAATCCAATGCTACCTCATTTTGTTGCTTACATTGTTCTAATATTGGCCACTAGGAGCCCTTTCAGTTGGCTCCTATCTCTCTGACATCCCTATCATAGTGTTTGGTTTATTTTTGAGCACTTTCTTACTTTCTGGCACTACAAGATGATGTAGGCTCATCTCATATATTTCTCATTTCACTTCTAGAATCAGCCACTTTCCCAGTAGTTTTGCTTCCTTTTGTTAAAAAATGATATTAGAAATCAGTCTAGACACCGAGGTATGCTTATTGCTACAGGAGTTTCTTTACCAACAGGCCCTCTCAACTGTTTGGGCCAGAAGATATTTGTGTGTATACTAACCAGTGTATAGAGACATATCACTGTATGTAATATTTCTATATGTAACCATCTGTATCTGTGTTTAGCTAAACATGAGTCCATATTGCTGTCTCCAGGGATACTGCTTGTTCTTGCTTTTACCTGGTTTACGTTCATCTTTCCTTTTCCAACTTCTTGCCCTGTGCACTTCAAGATCCATCATTGTATTAGCAGATAACATCATGACAAGAGACTGTTTAAGCAATTTTCACTATTTGTGTAAGGTTAAATCCCTGTAATAAAAATAAAGCCAATATATGTGTGTAAGTGTGTGTGCATGTGTAGGTATATATGTATATATTATATATAAGCATATATATTTACATGGATAAGAACATATATTTATATAAATCTATGTATATATGCATGTATGTGGATAACATACATATATATGCATATTTATATATACACACATATACATACACACATGTGTATATATATATGGTAAACCCAACTTATTCAACTTCAGGTATCTTTAGTGCAGCATAGGCAATCGTACACCATGGGGAAATGTTGGGTATCTCAGTAAGAGGGGATTAGAAAAGCCTGTTACAGTATTTGAGCTTTGGTTGAGTAACTTTGGGGATGTTCTAAGGAAACAGAGGTTTGCTCTAGATTGGGTGTTATCAGAAAGTAGAGGTAATTTTGTGATTGAATATTTTAATAAATATCTACAGGAAGGGCAAATGAAAGTAGGAATAAAGCTACAAATGGCAAAAGATAGAAGTCTCTCATTTAAAGAGAGAGAGGACTGTTTACTATTTTGGGTTGCACAGTGACTTGTCTGAGGTATGTGTTTAGTGAGATTGGTTTTGTCTAATGAGAGAGCTGTATCATATAGTTGTCAGCATCAGATCGGTTTGTAATAACATTGAGGCTTAGCTAAGGATGTCAGATCTGTCTTCAGAAATCAGCATCTTTTTGAAAATTGATATATCTATTGGTTGATCTATTACTATCTATCTATCTATCTATCTACTTACCTATCCACCCAACTGTGGCATAACAAAAACAAGAAACATATATTGAGTCTTTGCCCCTGTATCCTGTCATATAACTCCTAAAATCCTTCGGATCTCAGATGTGATAAGTGTCCTTCTGGATGCTAACAGGATGACTGGTGCCTGTGGACTCCCGGCTAGCCTCAAGATGGGGACTGGTTTCCAGAAAAAGCACCCATATGATTAGAGGGTTAGAAATTTCAGCCCCAACTTCTGGCCTCCAAGGAGAGAGGGGCTGATGATTGATCCAATCACCAATGGCAATGGTTTAATCAATAATGGTTACATAATAAAGTCTCCATAAAAATCCAAAACAACAGAGCTTCCGGGTTGTTGAACACTTGGAGAACTGAGAGTGCAGCTTCCTCAGAGGGCACAGATGTTCCAAGCCCCTTTTTGTATACTTTGTCTATGGATCTCTTCCATCTGGCTGTTCCTGGGTTGTATCCTTTTATAAGACACCACTTACAATTATTTTAATTTACTTTAGTATAAAGAAATTGTTCTCCTGAGGTCTGTGAGCCATTCTAGCAAATAATTGAGCCTCAAGAGGGAGTCGTGAGAACCTCTAATTTATAACCACTTTGTCAGATGCACTGGTCACAGACTGGACTTGAAATTAGAATAAAAAGTGGAAGGGTGGCTTTGTGGGATTTGAGCCCTCAGCTTGTGGGATCTAATGCTATCTCCAGGTAGATAGTGTTGGAATTAAGTTAAACGGTGGCACAATCAATTGGTGTCTGCTTGGTATGTGAAAAAGACAAACATTCAACTGTCCGAAGTGAGGTATTGAGAATGGTCTAAGTATAGAAGAAAAAACAGTTTATTTATTTGCTATGCATTTGATGTCAGATAAGTGGGATTTACTAGAATAGCACTAGCTCACAGAAGCATGTGGTTTGGGAAGAGAAAGAATGAAAGGGCAGAGGATGAGGAACCTTAGATTTCTAGGTGGTCACGTGGTCACCCATGGAAGAGCAGCTGTGCTGTGCTCAGTTACTAAAAGTTACCAATGGGATGTAGAGATGGATATGACTCCCAGAGAGCTGGTTCACTGAATGTGTAAGAAAATGCAAACTAATAAGGAAAATGAAAATTAATATGAAAAGGAAAATATGCCATCCCCTTAGTTATTGTTATTCGTTTTTTTTTTTTTTTTTTTTTTTTTTTTTGAGACGGTGTCTCGCTCTGTCGCCCCAGAGCTGGAGTGCAGTGGCCAGATCTCAGCTCACTGCAAGCCCTCCCGCCTCCCGGGTTTACGCCCATTCCCCTCCGCCTCGAGCCTCCCGATGTAGCTGGGAGGGACTACAGGCGCCTGCCACCTCGCCCGGCTAGTTTTTTTGTGTGTGTGTATTTTTAGTAGAGACGGGGTTTCACCGTGTTAGCCAGGATGGTCTCGATCTCCTGACCTCGTGATCCGCCCGTCTCGGCCTCCCAAAGTGCTGGGATTACAGGCTTGAGCCACCGCGCCCGGCAGTTATTGTTATTTGTAACAATAAAATGAAATTAAAAGAGAATGCTAGGTAGGACCTTGATGCTAGACCAAGCTCAGATTCCAGTGCGTCTGAGCTTCTGCCACTAACCTCAAAGCTGACTCCTATGGGAAAAATTATTCAAGGACAACAGAAAGTACCTCTTCAACCTCTGGTCACCAAGGAGACAGTCAAAGTGGAAGAAGCGGAAAACAAAGAATTTCCTGAAACCAGGGAATGTCATCTGAAGGAATTGTTTCATTTTCTGCATCAGTATCATCAGCTCCTTGAAGAATCTTTCCTAAAATGGATGTCAGAGTAATTAATTTGGGGGCAGTATATTTGGCTTCAAATGCTGCGAAGTCAAAGAGCATGTTTGGATTGATACAGGATCCACAGCTCACTGTGGGAAAATCAAGCACAGCTATACATGATCCAGACACACAGCAGATTATTTCCAAGTGAACAGCTAGCCTGGTGGACTGGATAAAGGCCACTATAAAGTCTCTTTACCTTGAGAAGGGGGACTGTTCACCTTCCTCTATAAATGCCAAGTGGAATAGCCCCAGATGAAGCAATGGATATGCTTTGTGTACAAGCCATGTGAGACTGGCTTTATGATAGCTGAGCTATTTACCTGCTGATTATGCCTGTAACCCAGGTCCTGTTGAGTGCCATGGTTAAAGGGTCCCTGTTTACATAGGCATCCCATATAATCATATCACTTCAAAACCAAACAACAGTTCAGGAGATGTGTAGAATTTGCTGTCTTAGCTTCCCGTCATGGGTCTTACAGATGCTAATAAAAATATTAGATTAATTAACAAGAGAATGGGGAAAAGCTAAGGTGAGTCAAGGGACTGGTCTTAGTAGGGTAGAGATGTCTAAATGATTACTAAAACATAGGTGAATACCACAAATATTGATAGAAGAAAAAAAAAAGAGGAAGAAGAGGAAAATGAGGCAGGGAGGAGAGGGGGGAGTAACAAAACTTATCCTAGCAGGGAGAAAATCTTTAGATGGTTGTTAAGAAGTGGGATGAATGAAACAGACATTGATGAGGCTAAAACTCTAGTTTAAATAGAACACTCCCAAAAGTTGAATGAGCCAAAGGAACCCCTAGCTGCTCCTCCAACATTAAAGGGATGAAAATAAGTTCACCCTATTTACCCATGTTAGAAGAAATTTTAAAAGCTGAAAGACAAATATTACAATGAAAACTCTGGCCCGTAATCATTTTGGCCAATGGTCAGGCAGATTTATCTAAATAAAAATTAACAAAATAGCCAGAGTCCCTTGGCTTAACCTTTTATTAGAAACCCAAACACTTTGCATTGGGTGAAATGGTTAGAAGATAAGTCTCTGGGACTCCTTGATATGGGAGTATAGACACTGTGGTGCCGGAACTCATTGGTGAAACCCTGATGTGGGCTATGATTAGATTGAAAGGACATACAAATATGTGTTGAGAGGATTCTGGAAATTGGAAGGCTTAAACAGGCTTTATATAAAGAAGTTGTGTCTCCTTTTTCTGAATGCTTTATGGGAATGGATATGATGTCTGGCTGGGGAACACTTCCCCAACCTAGTATTGTAAAATTGAAACCTGCTAATAAAGTCCTAATGGAAGTTACAGTAAGGGTTGATGGAATTCAGGTAAAAGTTTGCAGGAGAACTGGTAAGGTTGAACAGGCTTTATGTGAAGTGATTGTAGCTCTTATACCTGATTGTATTATGGGGATGGACTTTGCATCTCACTGAAGAATGTTTCTCCTGCCTAGCACTGTAAAGCAGAAGGCATGTAAATCTACTCTTCAAGCAATATTAATTGGCCATGGTAAATTAATTTTGTAATTTGCCCAGTAAGATTGCCCAAGCCCATGAAGTGCAGAATTCAAGCTGGAGTGCTGATAGCAACAAACTCTCTGTGTGATGCTGTATGTGGAATGTAGCCTGAGGCTTGTGGCAAAAGCCTGTGAATGGATGCCAGTGATGACTACTGGGATTCTGAACTAGAGAATTTCTGCTTGAGAGACTAACACGCTACTGGACATTAAATGAAACTGACTCAATGACTAAAGAACATAAAAATTATCTTCAAACCTGAAATACCTATGATGTCTTCAGAGACATCATGGAAATACTCTAATGGGAGTGGCAGTGCTCAGAAGAGTCTCATAATACAATGGAAATGGTTTATGCAGGATATTCTACCTGGGGAATACAAGGTAGAGATACTCATGTGCAGGTCACCTCATTTTCCCTAGCACAGATTCTGGAACTGTGTGAGGATTTGCATTATTTTTTTGTTGCCTGGATAGTGCCCTATAAACAGCTCTCAACTGAACAACAAAGAGCTTTTTGGTTTGTGGACAGCAGTTCCAAGGTGAACAGACATCTTGTTTGGAAGGTCGCCACATTGATCAAGGAAGGTAGAAACAAATCAGCTCAGTGGGGTGAATTGCTTGCTGGTTTCCTAGCAGTAATGGAAGATTTGTGAATGGTAAAAGATTGTGAGTGGTGAAAGCTCCTGTGTTCATGTTTATAACAACTCATGAGTGATGACCAATGTCCTGGCCATATGATCAGGCAGGAGGGCAGTGGAAACCTGGCCTGTTAAAGGGATGTTGATATGGTGTGCACAGCCCTATGGAAATTTGAAGGACACATTAAAGTTGAACTTGTCAGTGCCCATAAGAAGAACTCTGTTTCAGATTTGGAAGGTGATTGGAAACACCAGGTGAACCTTTGGTGTATTCCCTTAAAGGGGCCACCTGCATCCATGAGATGATGGATATAGGAGGACTGCATCAATGCAGGGACAGGCTGAATGTAGACACTGTCCTTTTGCACCCTCTGAGGCACAAAATGCTGGTAAGAACTGTTCTATTTGTCAGTCAAAGAGACAGAGACTACAGATGGCTGTGTAACAGATTACCCAGGAAGAAGGCCTTACATGTAACTGACACATCAGACTAATGTCTATAGCCCCAGAGGCTGTACATGGGTCATGACAGGAATAGACACTGACTCGGAACCCAGGTTTGCTTACTTGCTGGTAGGTACAAATGCTCAGAATACTATTAAAGAACTGGACAGAAGCTATTTCACAGCCTATAATGTTCAACAATGAGCAGATACTCTCCTCAGAGTAATAGCTTGATAGAGAATTGGAACAGGCTATTAAAACTTTGGTTGCCTAAAATGAGGGTGGAGGTGGGTGGGTAGAGGCCTGAAGGGTTGGCTTAACACCTGAATGAGTTTGTGCTTACACTCAACATGAGTGGTGCTAAAGGAATGTCCACATTCTATTTCTCTGTTTTTCTGATGGATCTGGGGAAGAGGAAGTGTGGAAGATGCTGGTATGACTATGCAACCTTTCCCAAGAAGGTTAGATGCTGGTATACTGACTGTACTTTTTTCTTTCTTTCTCACACTACCTCACTATCTGTCTACTCCAGTGATTCTACTTCTTTAATGGAACACGGACTAATACAGTGTGAAAAGGAAAATCCCTGAACTCCTACGCATATCATGCCTCTTTAGCATTCCTCAGCCCCTGTGTTCACCTAATGAAGGACAAAGTCAATCACAGAACTACCTGCAGGAAAACTCCATGAGAGTAGCAACTTATAGCAGCGAATTTTATGTATGCAACCCAGCTCAAAGCGTATCAACTGTGGCCAGGATTGGAAGGGGAGCCCAGCAGTCTCTCCTTGGCTGGAACAATGCGACGCTATATTAGCATGGCATGTACTTCACAGAGCCAGTTTGAAAACACTGGTTCTGTTGCTTGTTGGGATAGGACAACCAAAAGTATTTGTTTTTGCGGCTCTGAAAGCTTTGGTCTTGAGATACCGACTGAGTACCATTTGACAGGTTTTGTCCACGCAATGAGGAAATTTGTATGTTTTTAATTAGCAGCAACCCAAGTTATCTTGAGGACATAATATCATTTAGCAGAAAGAGCGCTAGGGTGGGAATTGAGAAAAGTAAAGATTATCCTTCACTCTTCCCAACCAACTGTGTGAGCTTGGACAAATTTCTTAACCTCTCTGCACTTGTTTTCCTCATCTTTACCACAATGGGAATTAACTCATTTATTTCTCATGGCCTTTTGACTCTAATTTTTTGTGTGTGCTTTTGTGTTGCAACAACTTATCAAGTATAAAAGAAAGTAACTGTTCTAGATTTTATTATTTCTGTGGATGCAGAAGCAGAATTTTAACAAAAATATGAAAATAAGTGTTAATCTTAAAAATTTGGTTTAAAACTCAAAATTCCTATATTTCTGAAAAAGGACATTTGGGATTCCTAACTACATCTCTATCATATTAAACAGATTTCAAGATGCCTTTGGTCCTTACAGGAAAGTAAAAAAAAAGGTG
>NW_016824886.1:192487-211889 GCF_001698545.2 Rhinopithecus bieti | reverse complement strand
AAAAAATAATAATAAAAATAGCTTTGTTGAGATATAACTCACACATTGTACAATTCACCCACTTAAATGAACTGCTTTTAGAATATTTATAGATATGTAACTATCACCAGAATAATTAGAATACTTTCGATATCCTAAAAAGAAACTTATATCTCTTACTCATCACCACCAACCATGCCTCCATCTCTCCCCAACCCCTAAAAACCACTCATCTAATTCCTGTCTCTATACATTCATTTGTTCTGGCCATCTCATAGAAATAGAATTGTACAATATGTGGGTCAGGGAATCTCTTGATCACTGAGCACAAATTGAAGCCTATAAGAATAGTGATAGGAAGAATATGCTTTACTAAATATTACCTTGGAATATCCAATGTCTGATATGTATGTGGCATTTTATAAATATTCCTTTCCAGTATGTGTTAAAACTCAAATGGTTAGATAGTGATCAACACTGAGGATTCAAAATTATTTTTGTCTCTGAAATATGGGAAAAAGCCTCTTTGTAAAAGGGAAAGGAGGGAGGAAGGATGGTTAACTTTAAGAAATTACTAGGCAAGTGGCAAGGAACTGACAAAGGGGCCTCTGAACTGGTGCCTTTGGAGTTACACAGCACCCTCAATTTTCATGAAGAAGAGCTCTTTGAAGTAAAGCATGAGCATTCCTTATGACCTGGCCATCCTGGCATATTTTATGTTTTGACAGGCATGAGAAGATACAATATGGAAAATGGGCAAGGGGAACATTTGTGGATAGAACCTTGGACTAGAAAGTGTATTCACTCAGTGCTATGGTTTGAATGTTGTGTCCTCCTAAAACTCGTACGTTGAAACCTAATCCCCAGTGCAATCATTTTAAAATGTGGGGCCTTTGGAAGGTGATTAGATCATATGGGCAAGATTAAAAAGAGGTCTGAGGAAACTCATTCACCCCTTTTGCCATAGGAAAATGCAGCGAGAATGCACTATGAGGAGGAGGCCCTCACCAGACACCAAATCTGCTGGTGCCTTGATCTTAGACTGCCAAGCCTCTAGAACTGTATAAGCCACCCAGTTTATGGTATTTTTGTTACACAACCTGTACACAGCAGCCTGTATACAGAAGTGATACACAGCAATGACAATTCAGAACAACCTCAATTCTATTGGCTTTGTGGACTGTCTTCCCAAAGGATGGTACAACTGTGAAAATCAATGGCAGTTTACACAGTTATTTATTTCTCTCTGCCTGCCTAGGGTTTAGATGCAGCACTACACTGAGAAGTGACAGCAGGGAGAATTTGGGCAATTTGCCAATATAAGAAGATATATATATATATATAATCAATTAATAAAAGAATTTAAAAGATTTGTTATTATGCCATAATTTGGTGGTCACCATGCTAAATTCTTTGTGTTCATTATCTCATTTTTTAGTTAAGTCATTAATTTATCAACAAATTACCATAGATTACCTACTACTCTGTGGTAGGCACTGTGGTACTGTTCTGTACACTTGGAATATATCAGTGAGCAAAAGAGACACAAATTTCTACCTTAATGGAAATTGTATTTTAGCAAAGTTTTCTTGGATTTCCTCTTTCTTCACTCCACATTAAAACTTTTAGATACATCATGTATTTGTTAGCAAAAACTTCAAGACAAAGGATGATGTCTTTACCCTGGTGATGCATGACAATCATCTCTGAGGCTTTAACAAGTGCATATGCCAAGCCTTTGCTTGGTGATGTTGATTGAATAGGTGATGCTGGGATGAATTTAAGCATCTGCATTTTTTCAACCCCAGCAATTCTGAATTTCAGTCAGGGGTGATATTTCTATAATAAATATCTACCATTGGCTCACCAGTGAAATGAAAAGGAAAAAAAAAAAGAATGGAGCTGTTACCTTCTGCTTCTATGCCTGCTGAGAACAGGCCCCCAAATCTGGCCATAAATAGGCCATGACAAACTGTCCATAAACAAAATCTCTGTAGCACTGTGACATGCTCATGATGGCTATGACCCATGCTGGAGGCTGTTGATTTACCAGAATGAGGGCAAGAAACCCCTGGTCAACCCAGGACAGAAAACCGCTCAAGGCATTCCTAAACCACAAACAATAGCATGAGCGATCTGTTCCTTAAGGACATGTTCCTGCTGCAGATAACAAGTCAGAGCCTGTCCCTTTGTTTCCCATAAAGAATGCTTTTAGCTAATCTATAATATATAGGAATAATGCTTATCACTGTAGCTTGCTGTCAATAAATATATGGGTCAAACTCTGTTCGTGGCTCTCAGCTCTGAAGGCCGTCAGCCCCCTGATTCCCACTTTGTACTCTATTTCTGTGTCTTTGTCTTAATTCCTCTAGTGCCCCTGGGTTAGGGTCTCCACAACTGAGCTGGTCTCAGCATATTCCTCCCTGATATTTTGGGTATTGATTTTAAAACCCAAGTATGCTGCTCTATACCAACATGTATTCAACAAACATTAACTAAGTACATATAATGTGTCATATACTCTGAAGGTTACCTACTACGTTAAATATTATGCACAAGCCATTTCTAAACTATTTGACTCAGATTTGGGTTTCATGATTATTAGAAATTCTTGGAAAATTCTATCTACTTTGCAAATGTAATAAGTAATGCAGCTTTTCTACTGAAAGATAAGTATCATTTTTTATTTTCCATCAAAGTTTCTAATTTCTGATGAAAATAAGGTTATGTGATGAAAATAAGGTTATGTGTTATCTCAAGATAACACATAATGTATTCTCTCCACCTAGTAGACAATTGTGCTGAATATCATCTTTTATCTCCTCTAGATCTGTCATTTTTACTCTTCTGTGTCCTAGGATGCTGACCCTCTGTGGACTATGTCAGTAGACTACCATGACCTCTGGCATTTGATTCAATTTGAACAATTAAGAAGCAGGGAAATGGGAAAAGAGAGGGTAAGATATTCCATGGTCAATCTCTGTGGATTCACCCAGGCTGGCTTTGTTCCTGAATTGAAAATAATGGCTCCTATCATGTGACCATATGGTCACTTCTGAATCTGGGTTCTAGGAACCACTCATTTCCTTTGCCTATTTGGGCCTAGGATTAGTTATACTCTTTTCTGATTTTACTCATTCTTGGAACTTCGTTAATTCTTTGTAAATTGTCACTTTATTAACCTCTCCACAAATTACCCAATTTAAGTGTGCCATCTATTTTATGGCAGTGCTTTGACTGATGCAGCAATTCATGTGGCTCTAGAATATGCTAACTTTCATGTAATACACACAAGCAGGCTAGAGAAACGACTCTGAAATAGACAGAGGTACCTTTAATTCTTGGATCTGGCACTCATTGTATGTTACCTCTGCAAAATTATTAAGTCTTTCAAATAATCAGTTGCTTTGTAAAAATGAGATGATGGACTCATTTCACAGGGCTGTTGTGAATATTAAAAAGAATAATAGGGTGAAGGGGAGTATAGATGAACAAGATAAACTATACATGGGTATTAATAATTGTTTATGCTAGGTGATAGGGGCATAAGGGCTTATTATTACTATTCTTTTTATGTTTGCGTATTTCTGAAATTGTTTATATACTTACAAAGAGGCAATACATTCTTATTTTATAGAGTACTACAGAGGGAACTTTAAAAGTTGAGATTGGCCAAGTATAGAAAAGTTGTCACTACAAAGCTTTGGTTCAGTCTTTGTATAGCTAGAAGATGGCTGTCAAAAGACAAATGGCTTGAACCCAAATGTTAGAGAGCATAACATTCTTCTGGATAGTAGATGTCTGGCTAATATTTGGCAGCAATAAGATGAATAAACCCATGGCAAGTTTTGGTCAGCATATGGTGCAACTCACCATTTAAATAGCATGGACGGTTCTATTCATGATGGTGATGGGGACTCTGTGTGGGTTATACTGTGCTTAGATAAATGTTTCTTCTTCATAATATAGCATTGGCATAAACCATCTTTGGTATTCCAAGTCTTGCAAGCTTTGCTAGTGTAAATTATCACCTCTAATTAACTCCAGAATGTTGGGAAGATTGGGTCTAAGTCTGATGAACCGAAGGCATAATCTTGGAAAAGGTGAATTCATTTGTCCATGTAGCCAGCGAGTCTTCCCCAGGTGATTCTCTTTGCTTTTTTGCTAGGCTATTCTTCCATTTGAAACTTCTCATTTTATAGAACATACGAGTACCCCTCAGAAAATTTAAGTACCATTTAAGTCCTTTGACTGTTAAGTGTGGAATCTAAAAATGCTTCCTCTATCTTATATTTTAGTGAAGAATATCCTTAGTTAGTAAAAAGAGTTGTTTAACCTGATGGATCAACAATAATGGTAAAAGAATAACTGCTTCACAGTTTAGACTCCCTTCAATTTCAGAATCGCTAAATCTGCCAATTACAATTTCATATGATCAATGTAATAATAATAATGATACAGTAGAATAGATAGGGCAGCAATATTAAAAGACATTATAATTTATTTATGTGGATCCAAGTTTAGAGTACGTTAATATTTTCACTGTAGTATCAGAATCTTGGAAGAATGAAAAGTTTGAATGGCCTGGAATGGATAGTTTCACTGAAGGATAATAGGGAAAGTGACGCTTTCCTGTTGAAAAGTAAAGTGTGATTCTTAGTACTGTCATTTTTTATTGCAAATTACATTATGAAAATTTAAGCAGAGAATTGCCCATGAGCTACAAATGATTGCTTCTTATTTACACTCAACCTGTTTGACTATGAAGTGATATTTTAGAATGAAGTCCCTCATATTGTTATTGACATCACGGTAATTATGTCATTATTGATAATATTACCATAACATAATTTTAATTGGAGTTTTTCCTTCAGATCCGGTGATGTTCTAGTATAACAAAGAATAATAGCTCGGCGTAATGACTTTGGAACATAATTTTTGCTAATATGCTTCATTAAAACGTCAAGAATGTGCTGAAGACAATGACCTCATTTATTTCATGAGATTTAAAAATCCACACTTGTATGTTAATTTAGGTTTGTGTGCCTTCAAAATGATAGTACTTTTGAAATGGAAAAACTAGCTTATACCACATGTAAGGATAATCAATAGAAATCACTTTATCTGCTCCAACCTCCTACCACTCTCAGTTGACAATGTAATACTGAGAAAGGGGAAACATGCTACGCTAATTGAAAAAGTGATGAGCCATAAGGCGGTAGACCAAGTAGACCATGGTACTATTCCACTTCCTGATTGTGTGGCTGCAAACAGTTCTCTGTGCTGTATCCAAAGCAACTGGTCATCAAGAGTCACAGTCTGGCCCAGCACAGTGGCTCATGCCTATAATCCCAGCACTTTGGCAAGCAAACCTGGGTGGATCACCTGAGGTTAGGAGTTTGAGACCAGCCTGGTCAACATGGCAAAATCCATCTTTATTAAAAATACAAAAATTGGTTGGACATGGTGGTGCACACCTGTAGTCCCAGCTACTCAGGAGACTGAGGCAGGAGAATTGCTTGAACCTGGAAGGTGGAGGTTGCTAAAATTGTGCCACTGCACTGCAGCCTGGGCGACAAAGCATGACTCCATCTCAAAAAAAAAAAAAAAAAAAAAAAAAATCACAGTCAAGTGGCCTGAAGATGGAATTGAATTGAGGAGAAGGGATACCCCTATTACTTATTTTCCAAAATTGACTTTGAGTACATGTATGTAATGTGGGTTCTCTTCATTTTAGCACATTTCCCACCACTGGTTTTCCTCTGACCTTTGAATGCATTTAAGATGTGTGAGCTCTAGACTGCTTTTGGTTGGGCATCTTCAGCAGCTACAGGAACATAAGAATTTTGGTTCATGCTTGAAAAAGTTACATTTTCCATCATTTCTACATCTAAATTTCAAAGATTTGAACACTCTTTGCTTTCCTCTATCGGATTTTTGGTGGAATTTTCCTCAATAACAGATTGCACTCTTTGTATCACAATATTTACCTATTTTTTCTTATGCTCACTACCTAACCACCTCTGCTTTTATGTAACATGCATTGATGTAAACATATGCTTTTAGATTGTAAATGCATTTTAGGGCTTATAATCTTCAAATGGACTCACTCACTACATCTTGCCATCTTGCACTGCTGTCGGTTACATAAGTGTTGCTTCGTCTCAGACACATTCTTAAACCTTCCTACGACAGACAAATAATTTCCCAGGCATATTTAATTTTGTTGATTTTAGTCCTTGTTTCAGCTTAAACACAAGCATCCCCAGAAAGTATTGTTCACAAAAGCCCATGTTCAGGCATGTGTTACCTCCCTATTGTTCTCTGAACACACACATATTAATTACTTAGAGTCTTTCACTCTCACAATGATTCTGATTATTCATTTAATGTTTTATAATGACCTCAGCCTAAATTAGTAGCATGAGGAAGTACAAAAGTTTTGCTTATGATATGCTTCATATCTTTCTCCACAATTCCAAATCCCTGTTTTTTATTTTTACATAAATGACATTTTCATTACAAGGTCTTTCTGAGTTCGGTCTTTCAAAAATAAAAATTGTGTGTACTTGAACTGTGAACCCCCAAAATTTGAGACAGGTCTCAGTTAACTTAGAAAGTGTATTTTGCCAAGGTTGAGGACTTGCACCTGTGGTACAGCCTCAGGAAGTCTTGACGACATGTGCCCAAGGTGGTCGGGGCACAGCTTGGTTTTATACATTTTAGGGAGATGTGGGGCATCAATCAATATATGTAAGAAGTACATTGGTTCAGTCTGGAAAGGTGGGACAACTTGACGCAAAGGCAGGAAGACTCAAAGTGGGCAGAGGACTTTCAGATCACAGATTGGTGAGAGAAAAAGCCAAAGGATTGCATTCTTTTGAGTTTCTGATTAGCCTTTCCAAAGAAAGCATCAGATATGCATTTATCTCCTGAGAGCAGTGAGATAACTTTGAATAGAATGGGAGGCAGTTTTGCCCTAAGAAGCTTTCAGCTTTGTGATTTTGGGGGTCCAAGATATTTTCCTTTCACAAAACAATCTCTTACATATAGAGGAATATTTGTAACATGTAAGCATTTTAAAAGACAATTGTACGGCCTTGAATCAACATCAGTGATATCCAGGCAGTATTCACCATGGGCCTTGGGTGAGACCCTGTAGTGTGCTGGCCTCAGGTGTGACTCAACATATTTCCAGCTATGGTGGCCAGGGGGGAGACTCTTTCTGCTTGCCCAAAGGAGAGGGAAGAGTAAAAAGGATTTTGTTCTGCAGCTTGTATACCACCTTAGCCACAGTAAAATAAAACATCAAGCAGAACACTGCAGTCTTCAATCCAGGCCTTGGCTCTTGGATGGCATTTCTAGACTTCCCCTGGGCCGGAAGAGAGCCCATTTCCTTGAAGAGAGACACTCAGGCCTAGCAGGATTCACCATAAGCTGACTAAAGAGCCTTTGACCCTTGAATAAACATCAGAGGTAGCAGGCAGTACCTGCCACCATACTGGGACAGCGGTGACCATGGGAAGAGACGTCTCTGCTTCAGAAAAGGAGAGGGAAGAGTAAAAAAGACTTTGTCTTGCAACTTGGGTACCAGCTCAGCCACAGTAAAATAAACTACCAAGTAGATTCCTAAAGTTTTCAACTCCTGGCCCTAGTTCCTAGATAGCATTTGTAAACCCACCCTGAACTAGAAGGGAACTCACTGTGCTGAAGGGAAGGACACAAGCATGGCTGAATTCATCAACTGCTAACTAAAGATCCTTTGGGCCTTGAATAAATATTAGTGGTAGCCAGGCAATAGTTGCCACAGGCCTTTGGATTAATAACTGGAATATATAAGGAGCTCAGATAACTCAATAGGAAAAACATCTAACACTCTAATTAAAAATGGGCAAAGGATCTGAATAGATATTTCTCAAAAGAAGAGTCTATTAATGTCAATTGAGTATAAGAAAATGTGCCCAGCGTCATTGATCATCAGAGAAATGCAAATCAACTGCAATGAGATATCATCTCACCCCAGTTAAAATGGCTTATATCCAAAAGTCAGGCAATAACAAAACTGGCAAGGATATGGAGAAAAGGGAATCGTCATACACTGTTGGTAGAAATGTAAATTAGTACAGCCACTACAGAGAACAGTATGGAGGTTCCTCAAAAAACTAAAAATAGAACTACCATATGAACCAGCAATCCCACTGCAAGGTATATGCCCAGAAGAATGGAACTCATTATATCGAGGAGATATTTGCATTCTCATGTTTACTGCAGCATTATTCACAATAGCCAAGATTAAGAAGCAACTCAAGTGTCCATCAACAGATGAATGGATAAAGAAAGTGTCGTACATATACACCATGAAATACCATTCAGCCATAAAAGGAATGAGATCCTATCATTTGCAACAACATGGATGGAACTGGAGGTCATTATGTTAAGGGAAATAAGCAAGGCACAGAAAGACAATCTTTGCATGTTCTCATTTATGGGGGCTAAAAATTAAAATAATTAAATGCATGGAGAGTTGAATAATGGTTACCAGAGGCTGGGAAGGGCAGTGGGGCAGGAGGAGTGGGTATGGTTAATTAGTACAAAAACATAGTTATACAGAATGAATAAGATCTAGTATTTAATAACACAACAGGGTAATATAGTCAACAATAATTTATTAGACATCTTACAATAACTAAAAAAGTATAATTGGAATGTCTATAATACAAAGAAATGGTAAGTGCTTGAGATGATGGATATCCCATGATATGGTTTGGCTCTGTGTTTCCACACAGAACCCATGTTGAATTGTAATTCCCAGTGTTGGAGGAGGGAACTGGTAGGAGGTGATTGGATCATGGGATTGGATTTCTCCCATGCTGTTCTCATAAGAGTGACAGAGTTCTCATGAGATCTGGTGTTTTAAAAGTGTGTTGCACTTCTCCCCTCAATCTCTCTTCTGTCAACATGAAAAGAAGGCACTTGCTTCCCCTTCACCTTCTGCCATGATTGTAAGTTTCCTGAGGCCTCCCAGTCATGCTTCCTGTTAAGCCTGAAGAACTTGAGTCAATTAAACCTCTTCCCTTCATAAATTACCCAGTCACAGGTAGTTCTTTATAGCAGTGTGAGAATGGACTAATACACACCCCATTTACCTTGTTGTAATTATTACACTGTACATGACTGTATCAAAATATCTCATGTACCCCATAAGTATATACACCTGCTATGTATCTATAGAAAATTTAAAAATCAACAAAAAAGATAATAGTAAAGTATAAAGACTAACTGAAAATCACTCATGTAGCTCCCACCTATCTTAAGAGATAGACTATTGCCAGTAGCAATGTAAGTCCTCTATGTGCACAAGGGACTGCCTCTGCAATAGAGACCATCAGTAGTCTGACCTTTGCGGTAATCATTCTCCTGCTTTTATTTACAGTTTTATCACCTATATGTTTATCCTTTAAGAAACAGCTCAACAATGTCTCTTTTAAAAATTGCTGTAGTAGGAATCATTCCACTTATATGATTTTATCTGCTTTCATTTAACATTGCTTGTGAGATGCCCTGATGTTAACGCATTTAGTTATGGTCTATTCATTTTAATTACTATATAATATCCTATTACATACATCACAGTTTTTCTTTTAATCAGATCTATTATTGATGGACATTTATGTTGTCCAACTTTGGCTTTTTATAAACAATGCTTCAATGAAACATACTGTATATCTCTCCTGGTACAGTTGTACAAGAGTATCTATAAGGGATATCCTAGGAGAGGAACTGCTGCACCCTAGAATATGTGCACTTTCAGAAATTCTAGATTAGGAAAAATCAATTCTACATTAATTCATTTTGCTCTACATCCTCTTTAACACTTAGTATTGCTAGTTTTTAAAATGTTTGCCAATCTGGTCACTGTGTAAGAATTTTCCTTTCTCTCTCTCTTTCTTTTCTTTTCCTTCCTTCCTTCCTTCCTTCCTTCCTTCCTTCCTTCCTTCCTTCTTTCCTCTCTCTCTTTCTCTCTTTCTCTCTCTCTCTCTCTCTCTCTCTCTCTCTTTCTTTCTTTCTTTCTTTCTTTCTTTCTTTCTTTCTTTCTTTCTTTCTTTCTTTCTCTCCTCCTTTCTTCTTTCTTTCTTCCTTTTTTTTTTGTCACTCTGTTGTGCAGGTTGGAGGACAGTGGCACGATCTCTGCTCACTGCAACCTCCAGGTTCAAGTGATTCTTGTGCCTCAAACTTCCGAGTAGCTGGAGCTCCAGGCATATACCACCATACCCGAATAATTTCTATATTTTTAGTAGAGACAGAATTTCACCATGTTGACCAGGATGGTCTTGATCTGGTCTCAAGTGATCCACCCAACTTGGCCTCCCAAAGTGCTGGGATTTCAAGGGAGAGTCACCACAGCTGGCAGGATTTTTATCATAGTTTCAGTATGTATTTCCTGGATTATTCATGAGATCATACTTTTAAGAGCTCTTCCATCATCTAGCTGGAAAATGTCCTCCTTCTTGGAACTTAGATAACGCATGCTGTACATTGTGCTGTTTCAGTGATTTCTTTTTCTATGTCCTATTATACTTATTTTTATTCTGTACTGTATGATTCCTGAGAGCAGAATCCAGGTTTTACTTCCTGTTTGTATCCTTGCAGTTTGTAATACATGGTCACATTAAGAGTAAGCTATCCATTATCATTTGCTGAATGAAATCAATGAATCCCTGAAGGTATGGATTGCAAAGCAGACATTGGGTGGGGCTGACACAACACGTTTTAAAGTCAGAGAGATTGGGGATGAACACTATCTCTTGTAGTTACTAGCTGCCTGGGAAAATTTATTCAATCTGAATAAATACTGTTTTCTCCTCTGCAAATTGGTGATAACATTAACAACAGCCTTATAAGATTGTTATAAAAGTTAAATGTGATAGTTTATGCAAGTTATATGTAAGTCATAGCAGTCACTTCTCAATCACTGATAGCCATGACTATTGTTGTAATTATTACTACTCCTACTACTCAGGTACTGTTTTAAATACATGGTCTAGGCCAGGCACGGTGACTCACACCTGTAATCCCAGCACTTTGGGAGGCCAAGGCTGGTGGATCACAAGGTCGGGAGTTCGAGATGAGCCTGACCAACATGGTGAAACCCCATCTCTCCTAAAAATACAAAAATTAGCCAGGAGTCGTGGCACACACCTGCAATCCCAGCTACTCTGGAGGCTGAGGCAGGAGAATCACTTGAACCTGGGAGGTGGAGGTTGCAGTGAGCTGAGATTGCGCCACTGCACTCAAGCCTGGGTGACAGAGCGAGACTATCTCACAAAAAAATAAAATTAGGCCGGGCCTGGTGGCTCAAGCCTGTAATCCCAGCACTTTGGGAGGCTGAGACGGGCGGATCACGAGGTCAGGAGATCGAGACCATCCTGGCTAACATGGTGAAACCCCATCTCTACTAAAAAATACAAAAAAACTAGCTGGGCGAGGTGGTGGGCACCTGTAGTCCCAGCTACTCTGGAGGCTGAGGCAGGAGAATAGCGTGAACCCGGGAGGCGGAGCTTGCAGTGAGCTGAGATCCAGCCACTGCACTCCAGCCTGGGCGACAGAGCAAGACTCCGTCTCAAAAAAAAATAATAAATAAATAAAAATTAAATTAAAGTACATTGTCTAGAAGAGTGTGATGTTTGTGTGTTGCCGGTCTTTCAGTGTTAAAGATCAGAACCAAAATACATTCCTTCTCTGCTGAGATACCCTTAAATGGAAATAGGAAAAAAATATCAGAACTCATTATGTAGAAATGAAATGGAGCAAATAATTTGGATCACTCTTGTTTTACATTATTCAAAAGTATGTGCAAAAGGGGCTGGCCCGGAGAAATAAAGAACATAAAAGGACAAGAACAAGAAGAACTAGGCTAGACTTTTATCATCTCCTTCCTACTAATACACCCAAGAGGATACTGAAGTTGCCACCAATTCTCCAAGTGCAGAGAATCCAAAAATTCCAAACTGCCTCATAAAAGATAGCCAACTGTCACATTTTAGAATCTAGTTTAGAGAAATATCACAAATGTGTAAGGGGACCTCAGAACACTTCGAAGCCGATGATATGTTGAAAAAAAATCAAAACACTCAAATGAGTACGGAAAAAATAATTAGGTAGAGCAATGGCAGCCGCAGGAACAGATCTGCATAATTGTAACAGCATTTTATGGAGAAATGTGAAAACTAAAGCCTCTAGTGCCTTGTTAAGCCAGTGTCAGTAAAATGTAAGCCTCGATAAATGAGCTATGCGTTTGCCAAGATGGAATCATTGCAAACATTCAGAGATAGGTTAACATTTAGGAATCTGGATTTCAATGTAAACATACATGCTTTAAAATATTCCACAGTAGTAATTGCAAAATGTTTTCAGAGTAGTTACATTTACAGCACTGGTCTCATATAATTTACATGTACTTTTCCATAAAAAACTCTTTTGATGTGCAAATGTAAATAGCAAATTAGAAGCAGAGGTTTACCCAAACAAACCATTTCAAGACATACGTAAAACTAAGCAGAATTTGTGGAAGTAGATCACGTCTCTGCTTAAAACGCATCAATGGTTGTCTTATAACTTACTGAATAAAGTCCAAAAGCTTTAATGTTAGCACAAACTCCTTCCAAGACACATTCTTGTTCTTCAACTATGTTTTCAGTCATTCTGTACAGACTTCACATATTATGCTTTAGTAATAACAAACTGCAGTTTTGCCTGCTTTATAGTTGATGCTGTTTTCTCAGTGGAGAAAACCCTTCCAAATTGTCTTTATTTGGCTAAGTCTTATTTAGTTTTCATGAATAAACATATGTTTCCATGATACCTACCTGGAGCATATGAATTAGATAAGGATGCCCCATACTTCATAATACACCACGCAGACCTTTATCTTTCTATTGACTGCATTGCATCTATAGTAATCTTATATATCTGACTTCTTCATGAGTTTCCATGCTAGTGAAACTAGGCACATTATGAATTAAGTTCTTGTTGAACTTCATGTATGTGACTATTAGTGTGGAATTACTAATTCATGTGTGTGATTATTAGTGTGAAATGGCTAGATTCAAAATTCGGCATTTTCATGTTGAGAACCTTCAGGAGTAACACATTTATGGGTATATGAATAAGGTGTGAGAAGAGCAAGTTGAGCTAGACTCTGAAGAGACCTGATTGTCAAGACAAAACTTTTTGCTCAGCTATGTTATTCAAGGAAGTGCTGCCTGCCATAGATTCAATTTTGAGCAGAGGTTAAGATGGTTAATAGGGAAACTCAGAACTCTTCCTTGAACATCCATATTCTAAGGTTGATACGTGGCTATTCCTAGGCCCTGCCAGATGGAAAAGGAGAAGGGGGTTACTACAAACATGTGCTCTACTTCTGTTGAAATTGGCTGATGTCTGCATTTGGTTGGAAGCAGGGAAACTGGTGAAAGGGTGTGATCAGGAAAGGGTGGGTCCATTTATGAGCAGCATAAGGGTGCAAGGGCAAGAGGAATTAAGCTAATACTGACAATAAAAAAAAGTACAGAGGTTAGTCCATTTAGGAAGCTCAGGAAATTTTAGCTCATAATATAAAACTTTCAAGGCCACTCAGCTTGATAGCTTTTCATTTTACAAGCCAAACTAACAAACGTTATCTAATTTGAACTCAATAATCTTGTGAATTAGATTCAAAGATTTTTGAGCTGATATGACCTCAGAGATTATCTTGATTGGTGTTTTAAGATATATTTGGCTGAAAAAGAACCTCACATAAATATCCAGTATGAAAACATATTACACTGTGGCTCCTGTGGGGGAAGAGGGCTAGAGATCTTATTCCTTGTTACATGTTATGTTCCATTTCCCCAGGTTACTTCACCCCTGAGAGCTCAATTCAGAATAGAGATTGAGAATCACGGATCTAGTTGAACCATCCAACTTTCAAAGATGAATAAACTGAGGACCCAGAGGTGAAGTGATTTTTCCACAGTCCCACCAACAGATATGGCCAAACCAGGGATCATTTTGCATTGTGGTAAGTATGAGAAATAGAGGCAACGTAAGTAATCCCATTTTGTCAACGAAGAACCTAAATCTTGGAGTGACTCTATGATGACCCAAGGTCAGAATTCTGACTAATAAGTTCTAGGATCAGAACTCTAACCCAGGTCATCTGAAGTTACATGTAATAGGCCTACACTGCCATCAATATTTATAAATATATAATGTTAATTATACTACCCTGAAATTCACAACCAATCTATCAGAATAAGCTGGAAGTTTTGTACTTAACACATGCATGTTAAGATTCCACCTTATTTCTACAAAATCAATTTTCTAGCATAGGAACTTATGAATGTGTATATTAGAAAGCTCACTGAACTATTCTCATAACCCCCCGGTTAAGAAGATGCAGTACAGAAGTTTAGTGTATGTTATATTATGACACCATTGCTTCCAGAGAAAACTTTATCAGGTAGTATGAACCAACACATATAGACTAATAGTGGCCATCTGGAGCACTGTATTGAGAAGGGTTTTATTTTGTTTTGTTTTTGTTCTTTGTTGTTGTTGTTGTTGTTTTGTTTGCTTGTTTGTTTTTGAGATGGAGTCTCGCTCTGTCGCCCAGGCTGGAGTGCAGTGGCCCTATCTCAGCTCACTGCAACTCCGTTTCCTGGGTTCACGCCATTCTCCTGCCTCAGCCTCCTGAGTTGCTGGGACTACAAGCACCCGCCACCACGCCCGGCTAATTTTTTTGTACTTTTAGTAGAGACGGGCTTTCACCGTGTTAGCCAGGATGATCTCAGTCTCCTGACCTCGTGATTCACGCACCTCAGCCTCCCAAAGTCTAGGATTACAGGCTTGAGCCACTGCGCCCTGCCCGAGAAGGGTTTTGAAAGTGTGTGCAAGTTCAGAGATGTCTATCTTGGGCATAGAAATGGAGAGTTCTTTACCCTCCTCTTACTCCCTCCATTGATGAGCAAAGTTTTAAAATCAATAATTCAATATCTAGTCTTTCGGGTTAGTAGACCCAGAACGTTATATTTCTGACTAGAATCAATCACAATAGGAGAATTCCCATTCCAAAAGAGAGGGAATCACCTTTGCATCAGCAAAGTTTACAACAATGGAGTCTCTATTTTATAACACATTCTATAGAATGCTTTTGAAATGTTTTAAATGTTAACCATGCATTAAATTCATATTAGTTTTTTGAATAAATTAAAATATCATAAATTATAAATTAATTTTACAAAATTAAAATACTATAGAACAACTAAAGATCACTTTAATCTCCAACCTTAATCTCACTTTCCCAGAGATAATCACTATTATCAGTTAGGTAGATTATCTTTTCATATTTTTCTATGCATTTACATACATCTGAAAATTTAATACTGATAGTAAACTCTGAAAGACAGATAACGTCCTGTTAGAAAGTATTACCTATCATGGATACTCAGTTTTCACAAGTTCCTCACTCATTGATTTATGCTAAAATTCTATCGCAGATTTTGGGAATCACCTGTAAATGGTAAGAACAAGGTGGCAAGGCTGGGGCTCAGCTGTAGACGATAAAGCCTTTACCTGAGGATTGCAGGAATGAGAGGCCTCTCTGAGAGGCCCCAAGTCGATTTTGCCCTTCTCCAGAGACGGAGAGCTGGTCTACCTGAGGCTGACATGGGGAGGAAAGGCAAGGAGAATTAAATAATAGGCTGATTGCTCCCATTGAAGAATTAGAGTAAAAACTTGGTCTTTAGCTTGCTGCATTCAGCTTGGAGGTAAAAAGTATGAAGAATGGCAAAATAGAAATTTGAAATGATTTCTCTTTCAATTGTTGAAAATCCTACCAGCTCTCCAGTTTTCTGAATTTTCTTAAAACGAAGGATATCAACAGCTATGTTAGTTAGCCTGAGTGTCTATGATGCGGCATGAAATAAAACTTCTTTTGTGAAATGGAGAAAAAAATAAAAACATTTGTTCTTACTCACTGAACCATCAATCTAGAGAAATAGATTTCAGAACAATTTTTCGGTCACGCATAATTCACCTAGTTCAATTCATATTTAATCCTACTCAAACCTATTTTTCGGGAATTGCCTGAATGTCAATGGTGATTTTGCACATTTTGCAGTCACTTTTATAAAGTGGTAAGTGGAAAAAAATTCTATTTTCCATTTCCTGCCAGGTCTTATATCTTACCCTTCACTGGCAAGAATGTCTAAATCCAATGCTTACACTTCAGGGGTGTAATTTGGTTCTAATTTTATTTTTAAAAATTTGCAGATGGAGTTAGTTGCTCACTGTATCTTTTTATTTTTTTCTAAAGCAGTATAATTTCTGGAGTGGAAATGAGAAAGATATGAGAGGCCTGGTATAAGACATAAATTTAGTTAAAATTGTTCTTCTAGAGTGTAAATTATACATCGTGATCCTGATATTCTAGTAATATTAACACAACTGATGCATAATCTTAAAGTTATATGTGCCTCCACCCTTTCATTTGTAAACCTTCTGGAGGATTAACATGCTGTTCAGTAGTCTACAGACCTGCAGGTCTCTACTCTGGTTGCTTATCAAATTTAGCAATGCAGCTTTTAAAACATATGGATGTATGGATGCCAGGCTCCATCTACACATTTTTGGCTTGGGCATCTCATGTTTAAAAAAGTTGTCAAGTGATTCTAATGCACAAATGATGGTTGGTTTTTATAAAAAGGGTAAATAAAAGTATCAGCCCCACCAAACCATTAGTAGAAGATGCGATATTTGATGGAACTCTTCAATAATAAAGCACATAATCCCTAAACTGGGGTATTTTGCATTTCTTTGTAATAGTTATAGACTAGAATAAATATAACTCAAAATTCCCTCTAAATCTAACATTTGTAACTTTCCTCTGTTTAATGACAGCATTTGTGCCAATCAGCTACAATACTGATTATGAGAAATCCTGGAATTGTGGATTAATTATCCTCTTTAATTGAAATGCTTTCAATTTCAATGAGACTTTCAATGAATCACTAAGAATATTCAAAATGGAAAATAAATCTACCGTGTTTCCCTTCCCTAAATAATGCCTTTGGATATATATTAATGCATCAAGTTGCATAAACATGACAAAGTTATTATAATTATTTTCTTACTTATCTCCAGACTCTTCCTTTATGAATATATTGCACAACAGTAATTCCATTTAATAGTAACCTAGCAACAACATGCCTGAAGGAGGATGCTATTTCACTTAAGATGTGAAGCTTTGCAATAGATAGACTGCAGAAGACTCACATTCTCCATGGGTTAGTAAATCTTATGGAAAAAATCATCACCTTTTTCCCCCATAAAAAAGTTACGCTAACTATGAAAGAGATCTCAATTATCTCTCTTTTACTCTTTTGTTCCTAATATTAGACATTTGTGTTAAAATGCCTACAGAAAAAAAGACAGCAATGAGCAACTAAATTGTGTAAATTTCATTTTATTTGTTAAAACAAGATGTATACAGATGTGCAAATTTAATGTGTAGATTTTGATTACTTTCTTGGGTCAGTTTACCCACTTTGACTCAAGCTCTGATTGATATGATATGTGAAAAGTCAATAAACTTACTTGAGATTTTGACTTTCTATCCTAAGTCATTGAACTAGGTGGCTGGGTGGGTTTAAAGATAGTTACTGTCTTCTATCTCTGAGACAATTTCTTAAGACAGGAGGTTGAATAACTCCTGCATTTATGATTAGTTGGAACATTTTGTTGGTCTTTAAGATGAAATGTGCAATAAGAATGTAAAATGTTATTGAGATCATGCATCATTTTTCCTTCTATGACTTTATTTTTGAGCTTGCATATTATTCCTCTTGCTACACCAAAGTTGCTTTTTTTTCTCACATGATAAACGTAACTTGATATCATCTTTAAAATATAGTGCCCCTGGCAGGAAAGCATCTCCAGAGAAACTTTGTTATTAGCATACATATGGGTATGCAAATGCAAAAAAATATTTACACAAAACTTTCTCTAAGGATTTTAAGAGTCTTTACTCCTATTATCTTCTGAGTCTTTAACATAATTCTGGGATGTGAATAGAAAGTCAACATTATTACAGTACGTGCTTTCTTTTTCCATTAAAATGGTCCTGATTTTTCTTGAGTTCCAGTTGAGAGACCTATTAGTATTAAACATTATTAATTGCCTATCAGTTTTAAGAGGAGTTTATCCAATTGTATCCATATATATATATATATGTACATCATGTATTTAATATGTATACAAGTGTATAACATAGCATGCATATATAAGCATGCATCTCATGTATTCTGTTCATGTGTGTTGATATTTGTTCCAGAATTATTTTCTGTGGCTTATTAATTATGTTTAGATCATCTGGACAGTTTTAAAGAATTAAGAAACCTTTAATGCAAGACATTTAAAAGAGAAGGAACTTTTAATTGTAGTTTGTAGACTAAAAGGAAAGAATATGAACCTAAATTACAGGTTAAAACTGTGCTGATCCCAGATAGAAGGCTCTTTGAATGTGAATGTCGTTGCTCTCAAAAGAGATGTGTTTTGTGGCAGACAATAACCACTTTTGGACTTTTGGACACTTGATTGTATTTTCTTCTTTCCTTACCCAGAGAGGGCTGGAGGAAAGGGTTGGAACTCAGGGTGTCATCTTAATGAGATGAAAAGGATGTCAACCACAGCAGCCCTACTTTGTAGACAGAGTCTTACCTGAAAAAATAAAAATTAAAAAACACACAGAGAGCATGGTGGCTTATGCCTGTAATCCCAACATTTTGGATGCCAAGGCGGGTGGATCACCTGAGGGTCAGGAGTTCGAGACCAGCCTGGCCGACATGGTGAAACCCTGCCTATACTAAAAATACAAAAATTAACTGGGCATGGTGGCAGGCACCTGTAATCCCAGCTTCTCAGGAGGTTGAGGCAGGGAGAATTGCTTGAACCCGGGAGGTGGAGGTTGCAGTGAGCCAAGATTGAGCCACTGCAGTTCAGCCTGACAACAGAGCGAGACTCTGTCTCAAAAACAAACAAGCAAACAAACAAACAAAAAACTGCTTACTGGTTTCTTTTACACAGGCTGGTACACCAAAAGTGGCTAGCTTATTAAAAAGTATCTGAATGCTTTCCCTTTAAGGTTGAGATGGCAAAAATACTCACTTTTACCACTCTTCTTAACACAGTACCAGTGGTCCTAGCTAGTGCAATCCGGCAAGAAAATAAATAATAAACATAAAAATTAGGCAGAAAGAAAACTGTTTATTCTGCAATCAACGTGACTATATATATGTGTGTATATATAAATATGTGTGTATATATGTGTGTGTGTGTGTATATATATATATATATATATATATATATATATATATATATAAAATCC
>NW_016824886.1:179647-192238 GCF_001698545.2 Rhinopithecus bieti | reverse complement strand
TAAATATGTGTGTATATATGTGTGTGTGTGTATATATATATATATATATATATATATATATATATATATATATAAAATCCCAAGGAATTTACAGGAAAAAAAAGTCCTACAACTAATAATTGTGTTCAGCAAAGTCACAGAATGTAAAATTAACACACAACAATCAATTGTATGTTCACATACTAGTAATGTACAATTAGAAGCCAAAATTTAAAAGAAAATGCCAAACCAATTACAATAAAAGATTAAATCCTTAAGTATATATCTAACACAACATGAACAGAATCTGTGTGCCAAAAATTACAAAATTCTGATGAAAGAAATAAAAGGAAACCTAACGGCAACCTACTATGTTAGTGGATGTGTATATTCAATATAGTAAAATGTTAATTCTCTTCAAATTGATTTATCCATTTAATACAATACTAATCAAAATCCTATCAGGTATTTCTGCATATATTCATAAGAGGATTGTAAAATTTATATAGCAAGGTAAAGAAACTGTAACAACTATAATAATTTTGTAAGAGAACAATAAACTGGGAGAAATCATACTGCCCAATTTAAGACCTTTTATAAATAGCTACAATAATTAAAACATGTGGTACTGGCAAAGAGATAGAAACAAAGACTAATGAAACATAATGGATAGTTCAAAAACAGAGTCACACAAGTATGAATAACTGATTTTTGGCAAAGGTGCAAAAGGAAATCAGTGAAGAAAAGCTAGACAGTTTAACAAACAGTGTTGGTAGAATGGGTCCTATATGTGTAAAACAATAAATCTCAAGCTAAGCCTCACACCTATATACAAATTAAATAAAATGGATTATACATATAAAAGCTAAGACTATAAAACTTCTAGAAGAAAATTTAGGAAACAAATTTTTGTGGGATGGGGCTAGGCAAAAATGATTAGATAACCAAAATTATGGTTCATAAAAATGATAAATTGAATCTCACTGAAATTTACTTTGCAGAAAACATTTTAAAAGAATTGAAAGGCACACTACCAAATGAAAGAAAATATTAGCAAATTACATAACTACCAAAATACTGGTACAAACAATATAAAAATAGTAAAACTCAAAGGTAAGAAAATAAACAACAAAATTGAAAAATAGGCAAAGGATTTGAGCAAACATTTTAACACAAATAATAAAAGAATAGTAAATAAGTAAAGGAAAGGGCTTTCAACATTATTCACCTTTAGGAAAATACTACATAAAACTAGGATGAAGCCTGGCACGGTGGCTCATGCCTGTAATCCCAGCACTGTGGGAGGCCGAGGTGGGCGGATCACCTGAGGTTGGGAGTTTGAGACCAGCCTGACCAACATAGAGAAACCCTGTCTACTAAAAATACAAATTTAGCTGGACGTGGTGGTACATCCCTGTAATCCCAGCTACTAGGGAGGCTGAGGCAGGAGAATTGTTTGAACCCGGGAGGCGGAGGTGGCAGTGAGCCGAGATCACACCATTGCACTCCAGCCTGGGCAACAAGAGCTAAATTCTGTCTTAAAAAAAAAAAAACCCCAAAAAACAAAAAAATTAGGATGAGTAACTATTGTGCTTACCATTAGAATTATTAAAGTAAAAAAAATACTGACAGTAAGTTCCAGTGAGGATGTAAACCAGCTGGAACTCTAAGACATTGTTGATGAGAATGGAATATTACATAGTCACTCTAAAAAATAATTTGATAGATTCTTATAAATTTAAATATACATCTACCATATGAGCCAGAAGTCTCATTCTTAGGCATTTATCTTAGATAAATGAACATTTGTTTTCACAAAAAAACTGTATAGGAATGTTTATAGCAAGTCTATTCATAATTTCCAAAAACTGAAAACAAGCAAATGTCTTTCAATGGGAGAATGAATAAATAAACAGTAATAAATAAAGTAAATAAATAGAATATTATGCAGCAATAAAAAGGAAAGAACTATGGATACATGCAACAACTTGGATGGATCTCACAGGCAGTATACTGAATAAAGGATCCAATCTCAAAAAGCTAAATATTATATGTTTACATTTACATTACATTGTCAAAAAGACAAAACTGTAGTGGAGGATCATTGTATGCCAGGAATTGGGTTGGAGGGAAGGGTGTAAATATAAAGGGATAACACAAGGGAGGTTTGTTAGGGTGATGGAACTGGTTTTAATCTCATTATGGGCATGGTTAAATGTATCTATACATTTGTTAAAATTCATAGAACTGCACATCAGAAGAAAAAAGTGAATTGTATTATATAATAGTTTAAAATAAAAGAGCTTTGAAATAATCAAAANATTCATTGTAGTTACACTTTTCAAAAGGTCTCTTTTCTTATGTGTCACAAAAATATGTAAATGCCTTGCTAGCATAAAAACAAGTCAAAATCAAACAGAACAAAATAACAATGAAAAGAAGAACAGTAGTGGCAGCAAAGCACTTAGAGGCAAACTGCGTTGACACAACTAAAGTACTGTGGAATTCTGCAATTATGAAGCACAATATCTCTCTTGTATTAAAATATCTTTCTCTTGAGTTTATTGTTAAGAAATTTGGCTCCATGTAATCACTTGACCTTCTTTTCTTTCATGCTGATATTCATTTGAATGTTTTGATTAATAAGTTTTTACTCCAGGAAGGTATTCACTTCTTATTTCTGAAATACTTCTTTAAGTTCGGCAGACTACTCATATGCATAGTAATATTTGAATTTTAATGTACTCTCTAAAGATTATCCAAAAGCACTTAATGAATACTCTAGTTTGTGTAATAAGATATTGCTATTCACACCTCGGGATTCCAGAGTACATACATATTAAATAGGAATTAATATTTATGGTTGTTCCCATAATTATTCTAAAACAGGGACAAAGCTATGAAGAAATCTCATTTCTGATGTGCAGTTCTATGAATTTTAACACATGTATAGATACATTTAACCATGACCATAACGAGATTATCTGATTATTGAACTAACAAAAGCTAAATCTAAATGTATCTACTTCATAGATTTTTAGAGGAATGACTTAATTTATAAGGAAGATGCTTTTTTTTTTTTTTGGATGGAGTCTCACTCTGTTGCCCAGGCTGGAGTGCAATGACACCATCTCGGCTCACTGCAATCTCTGCCTCCTGGGTACAAGCGATTCTCCTGCCTCAGCCTCCCGAGTAGCTGAAATTAAAGGTGCACTCCACCACGCCCACCTAATTTTGTATATTTAGTAAGACAGGGTTTCACTGTGTTAGCCAGGATGATCTCGAATTCTCGGCCTCTGAAAGTGCTGGGATTACAGGCGTGAGCCACCATGCCCGGCCTAAGATGCATTTTAAAAACTCTTTACATCCCCGATGAAACTAAGACTAAACATTGTACTTTAAAACATCTGATTCTTTGAAATCATGCATAAATCTTAGCTTCAAGATCAATCTCTTGTTCCTCTGGCTGAAAATTGTATCGGATTATCCCTTATTGAGGTGTTTATTTAACAGAAACCTACCTGAATCTTTCAGAAAAATATTATTGTTTAATATTTAAGGTATTATAAAAGACATGATCTAAAGTAGTTTGTTTCTCATGTCTTCTAATTTAACAAAGAAACACTGCACTAAATTAGTCATTTATTTTATAAATATATCTTTTGTAAAAGCACCTACTATGTGCCAAGCTCTGAGGAAGGCATTGAGAATATAATGGTTTTATGAGCTCAAATATGTCTCCCTCTCTACCTCTCATAAATTCATCTGTTGAAATCCTAACACTTAGTGCCACATAATACAATTATATATTTAGAGACAGAGTCTTTAAAGGGGCAATTAAGTTAAACCAAGGTCAATAGAATGTGCTCTAATCCAATATTATTGGTGTCCTCATAAGAAAGTAGATTAGGATACAGACACACACAGAGAGAGGACCATGTGCCCACTTGAAGGGAAGAAGGCCACCTGCAAGCCAAGGAGAGAGGCCTCAGAAGAAACCCACCTGTTGACACCTTGATTTTGGACCAGAATTGTGAGAAAATAGATGCAAATATGTACCCAACTGGTACTAAAGTCAAGTAGTGAGACAGAAACAAAACACTACTTGAGTAACAATTACCATAGATTCTGTCTAAGAAAATTATGGGGGCTGCAGCAGAATAAAACAAAGGTACCTGATTTACTTTTCCAAAGGTGATGTTTTAAAGTGACGATTGTATGGTATGATAGTCACCTGGTTAAATAAAAGGAAAATTCTTCCAGGTAGCAAAAATAACAAAAAACAAATTGGAGAAAGAGTTTGACCCCTTGAAATGACTGAGAAAATGCTACTGTAGGAGGAATTCAGTGAGTGAGGGGGAGAGAGTAGGCTGTGGATAGAGAAACAGGCAGGGCTGGAACAAAGAGAATATTTTAGAATTCACTGTTTTTCAGCTCATTCTCTGTTACTTTTAACTCACCTTTGGCCTTTGAACACCCTTCTGGAAGATAACTCCTAGTTCTTCTCTTCTGAATTTGTTTTTTAGGACTGCTGCGTAGAGGCACGTATTCTTGTGTTTTATTTAAGACAGAATGTTGCTTGGAGCCACCTTCTTCTAGGCTCTAGGAAAGAGTAAAAGGTTAGGCTATAGTAAAGTGTAAAAGGTTAGACTGAGACATTTCAAGCCCCTTTCTACCTTAATATTCTGTGACTCTCTGCCCTTTTTTGCCGCTCTTAATTATTATATATTGCTTTAGGCTTGAATACACACGCAGGAAAAAGACAAATAAAAAAAGTTGTTATAAAATCTTTAAATCATGGCTCATTACAGAAGAACCCTTGAGGTGTGCTCTCATTAGTGTGGGTTGTTTGCATGTTTTTATTTATTTATATTTGATCATTCGCCTACCTAATGTTTATTGACGGCGCACTGTATGCTAAGTTTGTGCTAGATGCTTAGTGGTCTATTAACACTGTTCATCTCTTCCTGCTTCTTAGTGTCTAGAGAGGAAAACAGGCACTAAGAAGCCAAATAAATAAATATGTAATACAAATTGTAATGAGTGCTTAGAAAGAAACACACTAAGTAGAGTGATTACAAAATAACTATGGAAAAAACAATTTATTGGATTGGAATATTCTCATCCTTAAAAGATGAGAAGGAATCACCTAGGTGAAGTAGAACCAAAAGCATTCCCAGTATAGGAAACTGCAAATTCAAATACCTTGAATCTGAAAGTTGTTGTTTATTTTAGGAGCTAGTAACCACACAGCATGGTGAGGGTGTATCGTAACATGGCATCAGATGAAACTAGAAAGAAATGCATGGCTGAGGAACACGGGTAAAGGTGAAAGCCATCATTCTCAGCAAACTAACACAGGAATAGAAAATCAAACATCGCATGTCGTCACTCATAAGTGGGAGTTGAACAATAAGATCACCTGAATGCAGGGAGGGGAACATCACATACCATGGCCTCTTTAGGGGATAGGGGGTAAAGGGAGGGAGAGCATTAGGACAAATTCCTAATGCCTGTGGGGCTTAAAACCTAGATGACGGGTTGACAGTTGCAGCAAACCACCATGGCACATGTATACCTATGTAACAAACCTGCACGTTCTGCACATGTATCCTGGAACTTAAAGTTAAAAAAAAAAAAAAAATGCATGAACCACATCTCGACTTTATAGGATGTGGCCAGGAGTAGGTGGTTAGTGGATTAAATAACCAAAAGTATAAGCAGAAAATTTCCAAAAATAATCAGTGGTCTGGGGCCCATTATTCGTTGTCCTTAATAAAACCAAGTCTTCTAAGTTTGTGTGTATTTATTTCTATTTTCTGAACTTTAACTGTATGTGGATAATTAATTTAATTATCTATGCTGGGTTTTATTTAAGCTACTACATTTGTTTTATCTTATTTAATTTAAGGGACTTTAGAGCAATATTCTGTATTATAGGAGAATAAGGAATATATCCCCTTTCACAGAAATAACTTCAATGGAAGAATAAGAATAAAAACAGAGAGAATGCATGTGTGTGTTATTATCCTTAAAAAAAGTAGCGACTGACCCTGCATAGGCAGATCCTGGTTCAAAGAGCTGAAGCTGAAGCTTTGGCTGTAGAACAAGGTTTAATAAAACATCGGCTGCTACCTTTTTTTCTTAACACTGGTAGCTAAAGAAAACTTCTTTAACAAGTAAAATTAAACTGAAAAAGAATAAATCCATTGTGCTGAGGCTTTCTTTTGAAGTTCCAACAGTGGTATAATTAAAGTAGGATTTCTGTAGGCAGCATGCGGGAAAAAGAGGAGCAAATCAGCTAATATGAAAGGGAGTACCTTAAAGAAAAGTAAAAAGTATTAAGATTAAAGTTATTTAAGAACCACAAACTTTTATTGCATGGAGGAAGGTTGACTTCTTTGAGCTTTTGAAATTACATTTCAAAGACCATGGGGAGACATTAATAAAAGAAATATGTGGGATGAAGAATAGAAATGCTTTCTTGATATCAGGATCTTTAAAAAAAACAAACAAAACACTGGAAACTCTTGCACATAAAACAATGAAAGTTCTATTTTTGAAACATGGAAAATAGATTGAAATGACCATAGGACATAAGATATCCTGTAGATCTAGATCAATCTTCCCCCCCCCAAACAAAAATACCCAATCTCAGTTATACGCACTTTTTTGGGTCAAATTAAATGCAGTATACACTCATTTGGGTAACTTAGGAATTTTCAAAAGGTAGAAAGAATTGGCTTGGGCATTTTTACCATCCAAAGGCAGCAACCAGTGACAGTCTAGTATTCCTCCTCCTGTCCACTTTATAGTGTTGAGTTATTTGGTTGGGATTGTGTTCCATCCTCCGTTCAGTGTTCTGCAGTCTCATTATAAAAATGAACACTCACCCAGTAATCAGAAACTTCTGGTAAGTCGACCCCAGAATTACACAATAGTCTGTGTAGTAGACGCAGGGCCATTTGCTTAAAAGGACCTTTACTGTGGACACTCAGGGTATTAATAATTTTAAAATATTTTTTAAGTAGAAGTAACAAAAAATAGATGATTCCTAATCCCAACATCCAGGGATAATCACTGTTAACCTCCCTACATATTTCCTTTTGTTGTTTTTCTAAACCATTGTTAAATTGTTCTCCAGAAATATCCAACACCTTACATTCCCACCAACAACTGAGAGAGTCTGTTTCACTATAGTTCCATTAAGAGAATTATTTTTAAACATTATTTATTCCTTCTCAATTTGATACATAAATTGGCATCTTGTTGATTTTTTAATGTACATTTTGTTGATTGTTATCCAAGTTTAAGTCTTTCTATTTGATGATTGTTAACTGCTTTTCTCCTTTGAAAATATCCCGTGCCTTCTACCTTAATATTTGCTAATCCTTTTCTCCTGTTTTCTAAGATATGTTTATGTATAAAAGATGTTAATTCCACACCTATGACAATGCTTTTTAAAGATGTCAATGGACTCTCAATTCATTTTCAGTGTTTTATTACATGGAGAAATGTTAAATTTTTACATATTCAGATTTATTCATCTTTTCCTTATATGAATTTTTTCTTGTTTTAAACCCTCCTTGGACAGCTGAAGATAGACTAAAATATACTAAATATTCATGTATTAGTCTTTTAGATCTTTTTGAAGTTTCATTTATTACAATTCTTTTTATTTGTGAATGCATTTATCATAGAAGTATTAAATAAATATGCTTTTATTGAAGATCAAGAAATATCTCTTTTGAGAAAACATGACTTTTCACTTGCTTTCATCCCCCCACCACTTTTTCTATCCCAAAGTAATAAACAAAGCTAACATGTTGATGTATACAATAACTCATTTTTCTTTGTATTTATACATGTGCTTGCCCACACTTATATACAAAACTACACATTTACATAAATAATATTATACTATATGCCTTCTTTCCTTGCTCTTTTACTTAACAAGTCTTAGATATATTTCTCTATCACAGAATATGTTGTTTTATTATTTTTAACAGCTGCATAATATTCCATAATATGGATGTACTGCACACTTAAATAATTATTTAAATAATTTATAGTACATCCATATTATGAAATACATACCCTACATTTAAGGGTAATGATATTGTTTTCCTTTGGTTTTGTTAAGAAATTTTTTTTATAATGAGCATTATTTTATTTCCCTCTTTGTATATACATGTGAGTATGTCTTTCATTCATGTTCTTAGAACCAGAATTGCTATGCCAAATGAAACACATTTTATTTTTAGTAGTTGTTTTAGTAGTTTTAATACATAATATTCATACATATTTATGGGGTACATATGATATTTAATTACATGAGTAGATTGTGTAATAATCAAGTGAGGGTATTTGGTGTATTCATAATCTCAAATATTTATCATTTCTCTGTATTGGAAACATTTCAAGTTCTCCCTTCTAACTATTGTGAAATATACAACACATTGCTGTTAACTATAGATGCCTTACTCTGTTATCAAACACTGGAATTTATTCCTACTATTTAGTCATATGTTCACACTTACTAACAAACCTCTCTTCATCTACCATCATCATGCACAATCCTTCTCAGCCTCTGGTATGTATAATTCTACTCTCTACCTCCATGAAATCAACTTTTTAAATTTCCACACATGAGTGAGAACATATGACTTTTTTTTTTTTTTTTTTTTTTTTTTGTGCCTGGCTGATTTCGCTTAATGTAATCACCGCCACTTCTATCTATGTTGATACAAATAAAATGATTTCATTCCTTTTTATGGTCAAATAGTATTCCATTGTGTATATATGCCACTTTTTTAATTCATTTATCTGTTAATGAGCACAGGTTGATTCTGTATCTTTGCTATGGTGAGTAGTGCTGCGGTAATCATGGGGGTGCATGTATCCCTTTAATATACTGATTTCTTTTTCTTTCAGTAAATACTCAGTAGTGGGATTGCTGAATTGTATGGTAATTTTATTTTTAGCTTTTTAAGAAATCTCCATACTGTTTTCCAGGGTGGCTGTACTAATTTATATTCCCACCAACGGTATAATAGTTACTTTTTCTTTGCATTCTTGCCAGGATACATCATTTTTTTTTTTTTTTTTGTCTTTCTATGATTGATAATCATTCCAACTTGAGTAATATGATATCTCATTGTGGTTTTCACATGCATTTCCCTGATGATTGGAGATGCTGAGTGTTTTTTAATATACCAATTGGTCATTTGTATGTATTATTTTGAGAAATATCTATCTATTCACATCCTTTGACAATTTTTTAGATGAGATTATTTACTTTTTGCCTGTTGAGTTGTTTGAGTTCCTTGTATATTCTGGATATTAGTAACTTGTCAGATGAGTGATTTGCAGATATTTTCTTACATTCAAGAGATTTTCTTTCCATTCTGTTGTTTCCTTTGCTCTGCAGAAGCTTTTTAGTTTAATATGGTCCCATTTGTCTACTTTTGGTGTTGTTTCCTGTGTTTTTGAGGTCTTAGCTATGACTTCAAAATCTTTGCGTAGTTCAATGTGTTTCCTCTATGTTTGCTTCTAGTAGTATTACAGTTTATTATACATGTTTAATGTTTTAATCCATCTCACATTCATTTCTATATATGGTGAGAGATAGGGGTTCAGTTCTATTTTGTACATGGATATGTAATTTTCCCAGCACCATTTTTTGAACAGACTATCCTTATCCCAGTGAATGCTCTTGGTACTTAGTCAAAAATCAATTGGGTCTAAAATGTGGGTTCATTTCTGGTTTCTCTGTTCTGTTCCTTTAGTCTGTGTGTCTGTTTGTATACTAATACCATGCTGTTTTGTTTACTAAGGCCTTGTAACATATTTTGAAATCAGACAGTGTAATATCTTCAGCTATGCTCATTTTGCTTAGTGTTGCTTTGATTATTTGGACTCTTTTTTGGTTCCATACAAACTATAGAATTGCTTTATTCTATTTTTATGAAAAATGACATTGATATTTTGACAGGCTTTGATTAAATCTTTAGATTGCTTTGGGTAGTATGGTCACTTCAATGATGTTACTTCTGACCCATGAGCATGGGACGTCTTTCCATTTGCTTGTATCATCTTTAAAGTTTTCAACGGTGTTTAGTAGTTTTTTTTTGTAGTAGAAGTCTTTTACCTTTTAGGTTAAATTTATTCCTAGGTACTTTATATATTTTTGGAGCTATTGGAAATGAAATTGCATTCTTAATTTCTTTTTCATCTAGTTAGTGTGTAGACATGCTACTGATTTTTGTATGTTGATTCTGCATCCTGCATCTTTACCAAATTTATTAATCAGATCTCAGAGTTTTAAGGATTATTACTGATATTTGAGAACTTGTACCTGCCATTTTACTGATTTCTGGTTGTTTTGCATATCCTTTATTCCTTTATTTCTCTCTTATTGTTTTATTGTGGTTTGGTGGGTTTCTGTAGTGGTAACATTTGAGTCTTTTCTCTTCCTTATTCGTGTTTTTACTCTACCAGTGGGTTTTATGCTTTTGTGGATTTTCTTTTTTTCCTTTTTCTACGATTATGTATAGAATTTCTTGAACACAAAGTTTAGAAATAGCCACCTGGAAACATCAACTCTAAATGAATGGGATCAGCGTTCCAAAGTAGAGACATTAGGGTTTCACACACATAGGGAAAGACAGAGAAACCTTAGCAGAATCACAACATTTTCCGTTCAAGAGTAGTGCATAGGTTGCAGCAACTTGATTGGTTACAGATTAATACACTTCATGGAAGGTTACTTTATCACTCCATAAGAAGGAACAATGATCCCAGGAGGTCCTATCTTTGGGGCTGCTTAGTCTTCCTAATTATTTACAGGAAAATTCTTAGAAGTTGAGCCTGCATACCACTGGACTCAGGTTACATGGCCACATTCCTCTCAAGGCTCAGAACTACCTAAAGGTTGATAGCTTTAAATTTAAGTTATTTGATGTTTGAATTATTTAATTTCCTACTAAGATAAAGGTACTCTCTCCCTTGCTGTTTGTCTTTCAAAGAGAGCTCCCAAGTTTTTCAGAAATACATCCCTGGGTCATTAAGCTGAAAAAAGGTTTAGTTAGTTTCTAAAAAAAATACAAAGTTAGCCCGTCATGGTGGCTCATGCCTGTAATCCCAGCTACTTGGGAGGCCAAGGCAGGAGAATCGCTTGAACCCGGGAGACAGAGGTTGCGGCAAGGCGAGATCGTGCCTTGCACTCCAGCCTGGGTAACAAGAGAAAAACTCCGTTAAAAAAAAAAAGAAAGAAAGAAAAAGAAAAGAAACACCTCAGAAGACAGAGAAAATGCATTCACAAATTTTCTAAATAAACGTCCTAAGAAAAGAGACAAAGGGAAAGAAAATCTCTTCTCTTATTTTTAAAAAAGGAATTATATCTCTCATTTATCTGATTGTTTGTTTGAGACGGGGTCTAGCTTTGTCGTCCAGGCTGGAGTGTGGTGGCAAGATCAGAGCTCACTGCAGCCTCCAACTTTCTGGCTCAAGCGATCGTCCGACCTCAGCGCCCCCAGCAGCTGGGACCACAGGCTTGCACCACCACACCTGGCTGATTTTTCTGATTTTCAGTAGAGACGAGGTCTCACTATGTTGCCCAGGCTGATCTCGAACTCCTGAGCTCAAGTGGTCCTCCCGCCTCGGCCTCTCAAAGTGCTGGGATTACAGGTGTGAGCCACCACTCTGGGCCCTGACTTTATTTCCATGAAAAATGAGATATTCCTTCACCTCCTTTGTGTAATTGGCAGTTTTGCATGTCACCTTTCAGTTTCCATTAACCACTCAACCCAGGACCTTGCCTAGTTTAATAAGCCATTCTAATTGTCAGTCCCTGCTGCAACCAGCGCCTCACTCCACTCCTTTACCAAGGTCCCTGCCCCTCTCCCCCGCCCTGCCCCAAAAGAGGGGAGCTCGCCCTGCAGGATGCGTGACTCTGCCTGCTGAAACAAGGTGCTTTGCATTAACACCATTTTCAACTTAAGAGGAAAAACGATTCAGCGTTCAGTACAGCTGGCCCACTACAATATGTTGTTTTACCTTCAATTGTTTGAAATATTAACTTAAAACGTACAGGAAGCATCCCTGTGATATTAGGGGTAATATCACCGCACATCAGAAACAATCCACCAATCAGAACCCAGAGAATACAGTCCTGGAGGGCAAGAGGATGACAGCAGGCGACATCCCGGGCCAGACTGAGGAGAAAGCCAGGACCCGTCCCCTCCAGGACCTGCCCTTCAGAACAACACCCCTTCCAGACCTTGCCCCCAAGAGGACTATCACGCTCTGGCACCGCTCCTTCCAGCTCTCTGGCCAGCGCCCCAGGCAGCCTCATTCTTCTTGCCCAGCGTAAGTCCTGTTCAAGGCCCCGCCCCTTCTAACCAGGCCCCGCCCCCACAACAGCCTCCACCTCCCGTAGCCAGGTGTGGGGGTGATCTACCTGCCTTGGCCTCACAAAGTGCTGGGATTGCAGGCGTGAGCCACCGCACCCGGACCAATCTTCTTCTTCTTCTGCTTCTGCTTCTGCTTCTGCTTCTTCCTCTTCCTCTTCCTCTTCCTCTTCCTCTTCCTCTTCTTCTTCCCCTCCCCCTC
>NW_016824886.1:162483-179167 GCF_001698545.2 Rhinopithecus bieti | reverse complement strand
CTTCTTCTTCTTCTTCTTCTTCTTCTTCTTCTTCTTCTTCTTCTTCTTCTTCTTCTTCTTCTTCTTCTTCTTTTTGAGGAGGAGTCTCGTTCTGTCGCCCAGGCTGGAGTGCAGTGGCGCGATCTCGACTCACTGCAAGCTTCGCCTCCCGGGTTCACGCCATTCTCCTGCCTCAGCCTACCGAGTAGCTGGGACTACAGGCACCCACCACCATGCCAGGCTAATTTTTTATATTTTTTGTAGAGACCGGGTTTCACCATGTTAGCCAAGATGGTCTCGATCTCCTGACCTCGTGATCCACCTGCTTCGGCTTCCCACAGTGTTGGGATTACAGGCGTGAGCCGCCGCGCCTGGCCCCCAGTCTTCTTAACATAAACATTTTAATGTCCATTAATGTTTGAACTCAGTGTTAAGTCAACTCACTCTCAAGTCAATGCTGAAGGCTCTAATGTCAATTAAAGCTTTATGATTTTCTATAGTCATTGTATTTGGAACAATTATCTCAAAAATGAATTTTCTGATGTTCTGCAAGGATTAACCTCGGACTGAAGACTTTGCCACACATATGACATTTGTAAGATTTCTGTCCAGTATAGATTATCTGACGTCTAATGCGGTGTGAACATGAAGTCAAGACTTTGCTACAATCATCACACTTGAGGTTTATCTCCTGTATGAATTCTTCTATGTTTTGCATAATATGAAACTTGCCTGAAGACCTTGCCACAGTCACGACATTTGTAGGGTTTCTCTCCAGCATGAGTTTGCTGATGAACTGCAAGGTATGAACGATGTCTGAAAATTTTGCCACATTTACTACACTTGTAAGATCTCTCTTCATTATGGATTCTCGAATGATTTGCAAAGGTTGTAGTGTTACTGAAGGCTTTGTGAGAATCATTACATTTGTAAAGCTTCCCTATGCTGTGGATTGCTTGATGATGAATAAGTGTGGACTGCCCACTAAAGGCTTTGCCACACTCATTACACTTGTGAGGTTTCTCTCCAGTATGAAGTCTACGATGGCATACAAAGGATGACATCCAACTGAAGGCCTTGCCACACTCATTACAGGCTTGTAAGGTTTCTCTCCAGTATGAACTCTCTGATGTTGTGCAAGGTTTGATTGTTGATTAAAAATTTTCCCACATTCATTATACTTGTAAGATTTGTCTCCAGTATGAATTGCCTTATGAATTACAAGGGCTGAATTTCAAGTGAAGGTCTTGCCACACTCATTACACTTGTAATGTTTCTCTCTAGTATGAAGTCTACGAAGGCCTGTAAGAAACAACTTCTGACTGAAGGTCTTGCCACACTCATTAGACTGTAAGGTTTCTCTCCAGTATGATGTATATGATGACATGCAAGGTTTGCTTTTTGACTAAAAACCTTTCCACATTCATTACATGTGTAAGGTTTCTCTCCAGTATGAACTCTCCAGTATGAACTCTCTGATGTTGTGCAAGGCATGAACCCCTCCGGAAAGCCTTGTCACAAACCTTACATTTGTATGGTTTTTCTGTATTATGAATTCCTTTATGTCTTTCAAGGTGTGAGCTGCAACTGTAAACTTTGTCACATTCTTCACATTTGTAAAGTTTCTCTCCAGTATGAAGTATATGATGAAGTGCAAGGTTTTCTTTTCTACTAAAAGCCTTGCCACATTCATTACATGTGTAAGGTTTCTCTCCAGCGTGAATTGCCTTATGCATTGCAAGGGCTGAATTTTGAGCAAAGGTCTTGCCACACTCATTACACTTGTAAGATTTCTCTCCAGTATGAACTCTCTGATGTTGTGCAAGGCATGAAACTTGCCAGAAAACCTTGTCACAAACCTTACATTTGTAAGGTTTCTCTCCAGTATGAAGTCTATGATGAAGCGCAAGGTGTGCTTTTCAACTAAAAGCCTTGCCACATTCATTGCATGTGTAAGGTTTCTCTCCAGTATGAACTCTCTTATGGCATGAAAGGCATGAATTATCCCAGAAAACCTTGTCACAAACCTTACATTTGTATGGTTTTTCCTGCAGTATGAATTCTCCTATGCGTTTTAAGTTGTGATCTGCAACTGTAAACTTTGTCACAGTCTTCACATTTGTAAGGTTTCTGTCCAGTATAAGGTCTATGGCATTGAAGGTAAGACTTCTGACTGAAGGTCTTGCCACACTCATTACACTTGTAAGGTTTCTCTCCAGTATGAACCCTATGAACCCGATGGTGGCATGCAAGGTATTGCTTCTGATGAAAGACTTTGTCACATTCATCACATTTATATTGTTTCTCTACTGAATGGGTTATGTGATGTCTCCTTAAGTGTGAGCTATAATTAAAGGCTTTGCCACACTCATTACATTGAAAAGACTTTCTTTCATGTGTGCTTCCTGTATTTGTGTGAATAATGAAGAATGGAGGAAATTCTTCCCAAACTTTTTAGAAATATGGGTTTTGAGACTACGAGAAATTATGTGGGATGTTGAAGCTGAGGAAGCATCATTGATAGACTGGTTCACTTGATTACCAATTTTCCCTTCAGTCTGAAATATGTGAAGTTCAGGCAGATGTAAATGAAAGCTTAATCCAAGTTGATCTTTAATAGGCTTGTTTCCACTGTGCCTTTAATCATGTCGGTCTGTACTACCAGTTAACCCTTTGGTTTCTGTCATGGGTGCTTCATGGCCATTTCTTTTGATTTCTTGCCACTAAAACTCAAAGTCATGAATATCTTTCTTGATTTTGGGATGCAAAATCTTCAATGTGATGACTTTCATGTCTTCCCAATGTCCCTGTGTGGAACCCTTTTGTATTGCTTTGCCTTATTAATGAGAACTCCATCATGGATTTTAAAGAGCTATCCACAGACTCCAGGTTTCTGTAGTTCTCCAACATCACTTCCCTGTATAAAACCCTCTGCTCAGGGTTCAGGCATTTCCACTCCTCCACAGATAATTCTATAGTCACATCCCTGAAAGTCAAGTGTCCCTGAGGAAGAGCCATCTCTGGCTCCTTCTCTTTGCTCTTCTTGGTGGCTTCCTTACATAACATGAGTCTTTGGTAATCAACTGAACTCTCACCCGGACGTCTCGATTTGCTCTGGGTTGAGAAAGAGGGGTCGGAATTTCCAGGTCTGTGGGAACCCCATGTCGCTGGTATAGCAGCAGCAGAGAACTAGGAAGCTCACAGCCATGGTGCAACCTTCAGTCCACTGTTTTGTGGATTTTATGATGGTAGTTATTGTCCTTTTGCTTCCAGGTGTAGAACCTCTTTCTTTTTATTCCAAGTGTAGAACTCCCTTCAGCATTTCTTGTAGAGCTGGTATAGTGCTGATTAATTCCCATAGCTTTTGCTTATCTTGGAAAGACTTTATTTCTCCTTCATTTATAAAGGATAATGTTTCTGGGTATAGTATCCTTGGCTAAACTTTTTTTTTTTTTTTTTTAACATCACTCTGAATATATTATTCCTTCATCACCTGGTCAGTAAGGTTTCTGCTGAGAAATTTGCTGTTACTCTGATGGGGGTCCTTAATGAGTGACTAGATGCTTTTCTATTGCTGTTTTTAGAATTATCTCTTTGACTATGACATTTGACATTTTGACTGTAATGTACTATGGAGAAGATTTTTTTTGCAGTGTACTGACTTGGTGATCTCTGAGTTTTCTATAGCTGGATGTGTAAATATCTTGCTAGACTTGGGAAATTTTCACTTGTTATTTTATAGAATAGATTTTCAATCCCTTTCATTTTCTCTCTGCCTTCTGGGGCACTGAAAATTCAAATGTTCGGTCACTTTGTAACGTCCCATATGTCATGTAGGCCTTGCTTATCTTTAAAATCTTTAAAAAATATATTTTCTTTATTTTGTCTCACTGACTTATTTGAAAAGACCAGTCTTCAAGTTCTAAAATTCTTTCATCTGCTTGATCTAGGCTGTTGGGGTGATCAGACCCAACACCAGGTCATGAGGATGACAAAGTCTGGCAGAGTCAAAGGAATGAGAAAAGACAGTTTGAGAGAGAAAGTGGGTCCAGGGGGCCAACACAAGTATGGAGGCTGAGAAGGCCCTGAGCTCTGGAGGCCCAGACTATTTATTGGTGATCAAGCAAAGAAACAGGTGGTGAGAATGTGGGCTTGAAAGGGAGCATTGCATTAAGCACATGATTTACAGCTGTGATGGTTTAGCATTTATATGGCCAATTCTAAAACACAATCGATCTAGGAGCATGAGAGGGCTAGAAGCAAGGAGTCAGCAAGTCTAGACCCATTCCAGAGGCCACGAGGGATTTTATGCCCTGAACCCCAGAATCTATCCAAGCCATGAGGGGTTTTAGGCCCTGGGCTTAGATTATGGTGTGTCAGGGTTGCCTTCCACCCTTTAGCACAGAGCTTGGTGTTCCAAAGGCCATGAGGGGTTTGAGACCCTGGACCCCGGACATGTTCTAAGACTCTTTTACATTATGTCAGACATGCAAGCACTGCCTGAGCTTCTCCCAACACTCAGCTTCTCCCAACATAGTCTAATCTTGAAGCTTTTAAATGTACTTTGTATTTCAACACAAAATTTTCAATTCCAGAGTTTCTCTTTTATTCTTTTTAATGATTATATATCTTTGATAAATTTCTTATTCATATCCTGATTCATTTTCTGATTTTTTATTGTTTTCTGAGTTCTCTTTTATCTCTCTGAGCTTCTTGAATATAATTTTTTAAATTATTTTCTAGAAATGTGTAAATTTCTTTTTCATTGGAATTTATTGCCAGAGAAGTTTTCTTATTTCCTTGCTTTTTCATACTTCCTGTGTCCTTGCATTGATATCTGTACATCTGGCATAGCTGTCACTTCTTCCAATTTTTAAAATTTGCTTTTACAGGGGAGGACATTTTTCTGAAGATGTATCCATGGTGTTGGTTGTATAGGGCACTTTGGCTTTGCATCTGGATGTGTGCAGTAGTGTAGTCTCTGTTGATTTATTGAGCTATAAACAGTGTCAGTGTTGTCTGTGATTTCCTTTGTGGCTTAGGATACAGTTGTTATTGGGACCTGTTATAAAGTTCTGCTGGGATAGGTCATCAGTTGGGCCAGTCCTTGGGGCCCAGTGGTGGCAGTGACAGGTCAAGCATGCCTGTCCTTGGACTTCAGGACACTGTTTGCTGGCCCTGGTGTTAATGGGTCCAGGTGTGCCAATTCTTAGGTTTCCAGGCAGTTTGCTTGGTACCAGCAGCGGCAACTATAGGTCGAGTTGTTTGGTGTGTTCTTGGGGACCTAGGAAGTGGGACTGGCATGGACAGTGGCAGTAGCAGTCATGGGACAATCCTCTGTCTTCCATTCATTTCACATTGTTGTTTGTTTGTAGTGGATTTGGTGGGGTTGGTGGGGGCAGTCCCCAGGAAGCAGGTGATACATGCAGGTTGGTGCAAGTTGTGGTATGGCAGGTTGAGTCAGCTTGTCCTCAGGCCCCAATCAGAGTGTTCAGGTCCCAACGGCAGTTTATAGGTTAGGGTGATACCTAGGCTTCAGGAATGTTCTAGGGAACTGGGCAGTTTATTTTGCGGGGGGGGCAGTAGAGCTAAACTAGGTGAAACTATCCTTAGGCCTTCTAGTGGTACCCATAGGTGCTGGCCGTGGTAGGCAGGAACAAGGTGATCTCCACACCCCCAGTGAAATACTTAGGTGGGAGTGGCAGCAGCTTTGGTGTGCCCCTGTTGCTAGAGAGTATAAGGTTGCTTTCAGTAGCAGTAGCCATAAACAAGCAGCTGAAGAGTACATGCTTTGGCCCTAGGTGGCAACTGCAAGTAGGATAGCCTTTCCTTAGGGCACTTGTAAACACATGGTGGATCTGCTGCCAGGGATGGTGGGGCTTGCTGCCAATGACTTATACTTTAGTCCTGGCAGCAACAGCCATCATTAGCATGCAGGGATCTAGGGATGTAGAGGTGCAGAGACTGTTGGGACACAAGACGGGACGTACTCTGCTGTGGGCTACACTCTCAAAATGATGCATTGCTGTAGATGCTTATACCTCAGGGAGTGCGTGAGCTCCAGGCTCCTTACATTTTTCTTAGGGCTTGCAGGGGTTAAGGAGATTTCTGGTGGCTAAGATTGCAGCAGTCCATGGTAGGAATGTGTACCACTAGGGGTCACTCACTTACATTATAACCTCATTAGGGAGACTTTCTAGGCTCCCACCTGATTTTGGCTGAGCAGTCTGCCTCAGAATGCATATTTTAAATGTTTACATATTGTCTATTTGCCTTCCAGAAAAGATATCACAAACTATAGCCCCACTATTGTTTTCATTTCTCTGGGCTATGTTGCATATTTTTAAACTTAAAGTATTTGCCAATATAATGAGTGAGAAAAGCTGTATCATTATTCATTAAGTTTAAATTGTCCTGGTTACTAATACATTTAAATACTTTTTGCATTATTTGTGTAAATTCCTTTTATGCAATCATTTGTCCCCACGAAGCAGTTATCTATTGCAACAATCATATTGCATAACAAACAACCACAAAACCCAGTGACTTAATAAAATAATTATGTATTTACCTCGCAGTAGTGGATTGGCAGAGTGATTACCTAGTCTGGGTTTACTCATGCATTTGCAGTCAGCTGCGGTTTGGTAAAGAGGCTTTATTAATTTTGCCTGTGCTGTCTCACATGTTTGAGGGTTGGTTGGCTGTTACCTGCTCAGACAGATCATTGACTGTAATGACTACACTGACATAGCACTGCTCCTCATATATCATCCTCCATAAGGCAATCCCACCATGTTTTTATGAAGGAAATCAGTGAAAAGAGAGAAAGGGGAAACTTGCAAGCAATTTTTTAAGCCTCTAGTTACGTCATATTTTCTATTATCCCATTAACCAAAACAAATTATGTAGCTGAGCCTAGAAACAAGGACAAGAGTCAGGGAGTATGAGTGCAGATGCTATATGGGAGAGCATAGCAAAACTACATAACATAGGATACAAATACAGGGGGAAAATGTAGCTGTTTTATAACCCATATACCACACCATTTTTGTAATGATGTGTCAAATTTTAAAAAAATTATTTTCTTATTCTTAAAATTTATTTCTAAAGATATGTTATTATTCATATTTAAGGTATGCAACATGACATTATATGCACTTCTTTTGTGTGTAAAACAGTTAATGTAGTGAAACAACATATTCCTCATCTCACTGGAAACCCAGATTTTAAGGATTTCTCTGTGTTTTTGCATCCAGAGTAAAGCAACCGTTGCAAATCTATAAGAAAACGACACACTGCACCCTCTCCTTTCTAAAATAATTTAAAAAGTCCAAATACTTAAATGAGTACTTCACCAACGAAGATCTCCAAATGGCCAATAGGTATTTGGAAAAGTTTTCAGCACCATTGTTTCTTTGGGAATTACAACTGCAATAAGATCTTATTATAAGGCCACTAGAATATTAACTAGAATGTGAAGCAAAAGGAACTTTCATGTATTGCTATCGTAAAATGGTATACCACTTTGGAAAAGTGTTTAGTCATTTCTTACAAAGTTAAGTAGATGCCTCTTCTGTAATCCGACAATAACACTCCTAGGCATACATCCAAGATAAATTAGTGCACATGTCCACAAAAATAACTGTACAGAATGTTCATCGCAGTGGTATTCATACTAGCCAAAAGCTGAAAACAACCAAGATGCGATGTTAATTAACAGGGGAACTGGTAAGCATATGATGGTATATTCACACAATTAATACCACCTGGTAGTAGTAGTATGAACTACTAGTAGTGTTACAAACAAATACAAAGAATGAACTAATGACATGCAACAGAATGAGTAAATTTTATTGTGTTTAAGGAAGGAATATAAACATAAAAGAAATATATTTACTTTACTGAGATCATATAGCCTTAATATTAAAAAATTACAAAGATAGTACAAAATAAAGAAAATTATAAAATCATTTATTTTACAAATACAGACATAAAACATTTGCATTCAAATTTCAAGAAATCAAAGTTCAGCAACATAAAACCAGAAAATAATTAAAACAATACAACACTATGATCAAGGGAAGTTAATTCTAAAAATGTACATACAGTGTAATATTTGAAAATAATACATTTTATAAATGATAACAATTATCAGTGGTTTTTAAAAGTGTGTAATTTTACCTGAAGTTCAAAACAAAACCCAAAAAATAATATATTGTGATAGAAGTCAGAATAGTAGTTTCATAGGTGGTGTCCTGGAACATAAGGAAAAGTTCTAGAGTGATGGGAAAACTCAATTCATAATTTAGGAGGTGACTACATGATTGTAGTTGAACAATTCTCAAACTTTTTAGCCTGAAGACCACATTTTTATGTCCTTGACAATTACTGAGGGTATTTAAGATCTTTTCTCTTAATATTGGTTATATTCATCAATATCTACCATAATAAAATTAAAGCTGAGATTTTTTAAATGTTAATTTTAAAATAATGAAAAACTCATTGTACATCAATATAAACAACACTTTTATTAAACAAAATAACAATATTTTCCAAACTAAAGAATAGTTAACAAGAGTTAACAAGAACAGTGATGTTGTTTCCCCCTTTTTTACATTTAACCTTTGGCTATTATCTTAAGACTGACATGAAGACATTTTTGTTTTCCTCTTTCTAGTAGTTATCTAGTAATTATCAAAAGTAGTTATGCTAGTTTTTCATGATACCCTTTCAGCCTTTACAAAATAATTATTTTGCCATTAGTCCATTGATCTAATGCATGATTTTCAAATATTAAATTACATCATATTTTGGAAATAACTTCATGTGGTCATAGTGTTTTATTATTTTAATTAATTTCTGGTTTATTTTGCTGAGTTTAATTTTGTGAGTTTGGATGTAAACATTTTTTCATCTATATTTATAAAATAAATTGTTTCATAATTTTATTTATTTTGTATTACCTTTGTGTATATATATATATTTTACCTCAGGGCCATATGATTTCAGCAACATGAATTAGAAACGTTTTAATTTTTAAATGTTCTGAAACAGTTTATGTAGCATGAAATTTTTCTGTTCCTTAAAAATGTGAAAGAAAATATTTATATGATAACTTCCATCTAGTGTCTTTATTGAAGGTATATTTTTTCNAGTAATTATCAAAAGTAGTTATGCTAGTTTTTCATGATACCCTTTCAGCCTTTACAAAATAATTATTTTTGCCATTAGTCCATTGATCTAATGCATGATTTTCAAATATTAAATTACATCATATTTTGGAAATAACTTCATGTGGTCATAGTGTTTTATTATTTTAATTAATTTCTGGTTTATTTTGCTGAGTTTAATTTTGTGAGTTTGGATGTAAACATTTTTTCATCTATATTTATAAAATAAATTGTTTCATAATTTTATTTATTTTGTATTACCTTTGTGTATATATATATATTTTTACCTCAGGGCCATATGATTTCAGCAAAATGAATTAGAAACGTTTTAATTTTTAAATGTTCTGAAACAGTTTATGTAGCATGAAATTTTTCTGTTCCTTAAAAATGTGAAAGAAAATATTTATATGATAACTTCCATCTAGTGTCTTTATTGAAGGTATATTTTTTCATTTGTTTTAATGATAATGGGTTATTTTTCATTTTCTAGTTTATTGCTACATATATACATATCTTTATGTAGTCACATTCTATATTTCTTCCTCTACATATTGTTTACTTGCAACTGTGTTTTATATTTAGTTGTGGGATATACAACTCAATTTATTTTGTCTTTTAAAAGCAAACATGGATTAAATTTTAACTTGTTACTAGTATCATGTTTTAACACACAAATACCTATTTTTTCTTATCATGTACTCTCAAGGAAGATCTGCATCTCCTCTAACTTCTTATAATAACTTTTTCTGAAAATATTACTAGGTTTGGATTAAATAGAATTTTACTATACACGTTTTCTGTCTCTCTTTCCATATATCTTTGTTTTATTATCAAAAGTATCTTCCATTTCACTTTTTTTACTTCTTTTTCTTACTATGTTCTAATCTTTAAATTTCAAATCACAGTATTATAGTATAATTCTTGGAATATGCCCAATATTTTTACAAATGCAATTGTTTGAAACTTGTGTTTTATACAGTCTTACTACTAGGAACCTTATCATTTTTGGTTTATTTTTGAAATAAACACACAGCATATCAGATATTGAATTTGGCAGATTTCTAACTAAATTACCCTGTCACCATGTTGCTGGAGATCCCATATTCATTGACTCGGTCCACTGCTACATAAAGTAATATAGTTACATAGCAATAAAATGACAGAATAACAGATGGATAATCTATTAGCAGGAACATCAGAGACTAAAATAGGAGTGCCAGTGGTGCAGTGGTGCCAATCCTGCAGTCAGAAGAATGCTGGAGAAAATATAACTTCAAATGCTGGAGTTAAGCAAGTAGAATATTAATTATTCAAAAGTGGGAAAAAGTCAGAACATATTCCAGTATTTTAGCAGAAGCTACAGATTTGTAGAGGTTGTCATTAAATTAAAATAATTGAGTATGAAGTACTTGCCCACCCATGAACAAATGAGGTAGAATGGGTAGTATTGCTAGCAGAGATATTGAGAATGAGACTTTGGAGTCAGACAGAGAGCTTGATGATGATTGATTCCCATCTTTTGATAGCTGGGTAACTCTAGACATTACCTAATCTCAGTTTGCACATTTTACTAACATCTACTTCATAGGGATATGGGGAGGAGCTAGATAATAGATGTAAAACATTTAACAAAGTGTTGTTGGTTAGTAAGTGTCAACTCAGTAGTAGTTGTATTATCCTAATAGAAACGTTTAAACTAGAAAGCTATGAAGCTATGAAGTTAGAAGCCTGACTCATATCCTTGAATTCCTTTTAAAAGATATTATGTAGTCTGGTATGAAATTATATAAAATGGTTCTTTTTTTTTTTTTTTTTTTTTTGAGGCAGGGTCTTGCTTCATTATCCAGACTGGAGTGCAGTGGCATGATCATGGCTTGAACCCTTGGGCTCAAGTGATCCTCCTGCCTCAGCTTCCCATGTAGCTATGACCACAGGCATGCCTCACCCTGCTGAATTATTTACATTTTTTCTTTTTTCTAGAGACAGTGGTCTCGCTATGTTGCCCAGGCTGGTCTCAAACTCCAAGTTTCAACCAACCCTCCTGACTCCCGAAGCACTGGGATTACAGGTATGAGCCACCATACCCAGTGTAAAATGGTTCTTATAGAATTTTTAGTATTTGATGTATGTAAGTACACTTTGAAACTAGTCTTAAGAGTAAGACTCATTGCACATTTTATCTTAAAATTGTTTTTTAACGGGCTTCATTTTTAGAACAGTTTTAGGTTCACAGCAAAATTGAGCAGAAGCTACAGAGATTTCCCTTATACCCCTTGACACCCTCTTCTAACACACGTGCATAGCCTCTCCCACATAAAATCTCTCACCATAGTGGTACGTTTCCTAAACTTGATATACCTACACTGACATATTATTATTGCCCAAAGTCCAGAGTTTACATTAGAGTTCACACTTAGTGGGTACATTCAGTAAGTTTTAACAAATGTATAATGACATGTATACACCACTATAGTATCATACAGAATATTTGCACTGCTCTAAAAACCTTCCATGCTTTTTTGCCTATTATTCCATATTTTCCTTATCTCTTGGAATCCCTTTTTTCTGTTGTCATAGTTTTGCCTTTCCCAAAATGTCAAATGATAGCTTTTTGAGTTCGTTTCTTTCACTTAGTGATATGCATTTAAGTTTCCTCCATATCTTTTCATGAATTGACAGCTAACTTCTTTTTAGTACTCAATAATACTCCATTGTCTGGATATATTATAGTTTGTTTTCCCCTTCATTCACTGAACCACATCTTGGTTGCTTTCAAGTTTAGATAATTATGAGGAAAGCTGCTATAAACATCCCTGTGCAAGCTTTTGTGTGGACAGAAGTTTTCAACTAATTTGGGTAAATATCAAGGAACATGATTCATGGATTGTATGGTGAGAGTATGTTTAGTTTTGTAAGAAACTGCCAAACTGTCTTCAGAAGAAGTTGTACCATTTTTTCATTCTCAGTAATAATAAATGAGAGTTCCTGTTGCTCCACATCCGCGCCATTATTTAACATTGTCAATGTTTTGGATTTTGGTCATTCTGTTAGGTGTATAGTGATAGCTAATTATTGTTTTAATTCACAATTCCCTAATGAGATATGATGTTAAACATATATTCATATTTTTTCTTCCGACTGCATATCGTCTTTGTGAGGTGTCTGCTCAGGTCTTTGCCCATTTCTTAACCAGGTTGTTCAATTTTTATTATGCATATTTAAGAATTCTTTGTATATTTTGAATAACAGTTTCTTATCAGAAATATTTTTCTTCAAATATTTTCTCCCAGGCTGTGGTTTGTCTTTCCATTCTATTCACAGTGTCTCTTATAAACCAGAAAATTTTAATTGTAATAAAGTCTGGCTTGTCAATTCTTTACTTTGTAGGTCATGTCCGTGGTATTGCATCTAAAAAGTCATTGTCAAATCCAAAGTCATCTAGATTTTCTCCTATGTTATCCTCTAGGAATTTTATAGATTTGTGTTTTACATATCGGTCTATGATCCGTTTTGAATTTTTTATTTTGTGAGGAGAGTAAGGTTTGTCTACAGTCATTTTTCAGTTGTTTCAGAAACTTTGTTGCAAAGACTATTGTTTATTTGTTTGAGATGATGGAGTAAGAGTGACTAAGTAAAAATGAATTTATAAAGATCTGATGACTGTGATTTTTTACTGCAAATGAGAAAAATCCAATCAAAGGTACTTCAAGAAAGAATTTTACTGATGAAGCTAAAGCTATTCTACATAAGATTCTGGATTCTTACCATATTAATACAGTGCTTAGGGAATAGACCTTTTCCCAGCATAAATAATATAATATTTGCTATTATGCTATTGGGATAGGAAATGTTGAATAAATGATTTTTCTCTGTTTGATTGATTGAATAAATGAATAAATGACTTTCTAGGGTGTACAGTTTATGTGGCATGAAAAAGCTGTGAAAGCTAAGACTGGAGACTATTGTGTTTTGAGGACATTTCTATTAGTTGTATTGCAAAGGGAAGTTAAGTCCCAGATAAACTGATGCTTGCTGGGTTTAGGGACTGTTCAAAGATAGATGTTTTACAGTTTTTCCATAGGCATCTTTTCTGGCAGACCTATACTTAGTATAATGTGTGGGCTTCTGTGAAACAAATTTTGAAGTTTTCTTGAGTCCTTACAATAATAAAAACCTTTGCAAATATCGAATTCAGAATTCCATAGTGGGAATGTGAAAACCCTCCTTTCCTTGTCTGTGCCTTCCTTCACACCTAACTACCTATTTTATTTGGCATATAAACACTTTCCCATAGCCCCAGAGACTCCCATTGACAAATTTATTAAACTTGTCTTATCCAGAATGTTAATGTTTCTGTAAATCTTCACCATCTGTTGTACCATCTAATTGCAAATGTGGAGTGAACATAATTCATGATTTTATCATAATAAATTTAGGTAAGTGATTTAAATGCACTTGAATATTCTTTATTCAAAGCTGCATGGATTTTTCAGCCTTTCCTTCTCTCCTAGGAACGGTTGCGAAGCTGTTATTTCCCATTGCCCCTGTGTCACAAAGGGATTTTCTTGAAAAAGTCACTCTCTTTTTTAGGCTTGCCACACCACCTCCAAGTGTAACAGACAGTAAATGAGATGCCATTAGGTTAAACCTGAGCTGCCTCCTAAGAAACATGAATAATTGAAAATCTTCACATACATATTTATCTCTCTCTCTCTGCTTGTCAGTCACTCATCAATAGCTACCACTCCAAACATATCTGTCTATTACCCAAATGCCTTATTTGACCTCTACCTTACCCCTTTATTTCAATCTATAAGAAGATTTACACTGCATATTTTTTAAATATAAATTTTCTTATTATCCTTATAAAAATCACATTTAAGCTAGTTGTCAAAATATTTCCATGGTGCTATTATTAAAACCACAAGGTTATATTTTACACATTTCTAAAGTTTCTTCTGTATGTGTTCTGATATATGTGTTATTTAATAGGTAGAATATAAAAAAAAAAGATTGTTTTCATGAAGTGAGCTGTTCATTGGGAAATAAGGGGACAGATGGTCTAAACCTTTAAATGAAAATATATTCATAGCAGTGTAGCGCTACTAAGCCCTTTTGAAATCCAACACAAAATTCCTTAGCCAGATCCTGCTGTTCTCTTATGCTTCAAGAGACTCTATTTGACTGAACTGCAAAGAAGATCATCTGATGTCACAGTTGAATCTATCCATGGACCATATCATTTGAGTGATACTATAACCAGTCATCAGGCCTCTCCAGTTCTCTGGGTTCTACTCACACCCTCTATGCCAGTATCACAGAAGTAATGGCACTCTATGAGATTACGACTCTATCTTATTCCCTAAAGGTGAGCAACCAGAGGTGGGCTTGTGCTTTTCCTTCCTGTGTTCTCAGGAGCTAGCATAGGGAGTGACAGAGGAGAATGCACAGAAGTTGCTTGTTGAATGTTGAATTTGTGCCAGGAGCATAATGAATATATCATATGTTGAATGATAAAAAAATTGAAAATGTCTTTGGGAAGAAAAGAAAGCCTAAGTTTTCCAAATGTGTTTTCTTTTTCTCTGATAAATGCTAAGACAGTGTCAGCTAATTTAGCCAGAAAGTGTAAAAACTTACCTGTTGAAAGAGTTTGCTGAAAATATTGGTAGGGAGGAGACATCTGACATGTTTGGTAAATTTCTTGCCAATATCTTCACTTTACTTTGGGAGGATATTCCAACAGTGTCCTGTGGCTATGATATTGTCCTGCAAAAAGCACTGCACAAAGGTAAAGCAAAGGCCATTTAGAGGTGCCAGGAATTCTGTCATACATTGAACCCTTGATTCCTAGGCAATTAATGTAGTAGGATTAGATTTTCCTTCAACTTTGAAAGCATTTCATCAAAAACACTCTGAGTCAGTTGATTCACCTAGATATTTTCAGAGAAATTTATATACAACCCACTGCCTATTTCAATAAAATCAGGGTTAAAAAATATCTGTAAGTGGATCAGAGAGAGAAAGTGAGATTAAAATTTTAAACAAATAGCCCCACATTCAAATGTATGTGTAGTTTATTACCATCTTAATGTGAGAGCATGGAATCTAGTTATACCTTGCAATTATTTTTTTCAATTCTTCCACTGCTATTCTATTTCATTTAAATATTTATATGAATAATATTTAATATTCATATTTTATAGAAAGTAATTAGAAAAAGCAGAGTAATGTGAAGAAGTTTGCTTATTCTCAAATCTGAGTGATTTTCTAATATTTAGCACACACATCTCCAAACCAGAGCCTTTTACTCTGCATAACTCAGCCATGTGCCAAGGGGCTAACTTGCAATAAAACTGCTTCTTAACCAGCTCTGTTCACAGCTAAACACTTGATAATTCTTTCTGTGTTGCTACAGAGCCCTGTGTTGTACCCAATTATCCTACACTCACGCTGCTTTAGAAGTTATTGAGTGTGGAGCTAAAAAGTGAGGAAGATTATTTCTCCTCTTGTTTTTTGACCTTGTATATGACAACTGCAATCAGAGTAATCTTTATAAAATGCACTCCTCCAGTGGCTCAAAAAGAGGCCCTCATTCAAAAGCTTAGGTATCCTCTCTGAACTTCTACAGGCTGCGACAGAATTAGATTTTCGTCTTAGAATTTGATCTTAGAATTCTACCTGTGCTTTCAAACCATGTAAGTTTAATTTGCTTCTTTGTGGATTTTTTTCATAAACAAAAGTAATAATTATTAAATAATGTTAAAAAAGGCATTTATCACATTATATAAAAAGTTATATATTGCAAGAATGTGATCTGTGGATGCAGTTACAGGTAGGTAGAGTTTCCAGCATTCTTCTTTCCTAGTGGGAAACCCTCCTCAGATCTTCCTGTGTATTTATCACTGATGACAGCAAGTATTTTCTGATAATAGGTGAAACCATAAGCCAAAATTCTTCTACTTCTGCTTTAGCCAAAGTTACAGTGGGGGAAAAATATGTAAAACAGGCAAGAGTAAGACAATTGCATGTTTATTATCTAAATTTATCATAAGCACCTTTGAAACCTCAAGTTAACTTAAGAATTTAACACAAGTTTTCATTATTATTTAGGGATAAACAGAGTAATTCCATGAAAAAAAGTCTAAGTGCCTCATTTCAGCTTGGTGGCGTCTTGTTCAGTTATTCATAAAGCTGGGACACAAAATTATCAACCCAGAGAGAAGATTAAATAGTAACTATCATTGATTGAGAATATTCAGTGTGGAAATACTATTTTTTTTTTATTATTATACTTTAAGTTCTAGGGTACATGCGCATAATGTGCAGGTTTGTTACATATGTATACTTGTGCCATGTTGGTGTGCTGCACCCATCAACTCGTCAGCACCCATCAATTCGTCATTTATATCAGGTATAACTCCCAATGCAATCCCTCCCCCCTCCCCCCTCCCCATGATAGGCCCCAGTGTGTGGTGTTCCCCTTCCCAAGTCCAAGTGATCTCATTGTTCAGTTCCCACCTATGAGTGAGAACATG
>NW_016824886.1:144594-161683 GCF_001698545.2 Rhinopithecus bieti | reverse complement strand
ATAGTAGTTTCTTTTGCTGTGCAAGAGCTCTTTAGTTTAATTAGATCCCATTTGTCAATTTTGGCTTAATCACATCTGACTAAGAGTTTTTATCACTGAAAAAAAAGTAAGAAGTATTTTGTATATAGGTAGTTGTATGTATTTATATGCATGCCAATTTTATAATAAATTGTCCCTCATTTTCTTTTCTTTTTTCTTTTTGGAGACAGGGTCTTACTCTGTCACCCAGGCTGGAATGCAGTGGCACGATCTTGGTCCACTGCAACCTCCGCCTCCCAAGCTCAAATGATTCTCTTCCCTCAGCCTCCCTAGTAGCTGAGACTACAGGCGCCACCATGCCCAGCTAATTTTTGTATTTTTTGGTAGAGAAGGGATTTCACCATGTTGGCCAGGCTGATCTTGAACCCCTGACCTCAAGTGATCTGCCCCCATCATCCTCCCAAAGTGCTGGGATTACAAGCATGAGCCACTGTGCCTGACCTGTACCTTATTTTCATCTTAACTGTGAACTCAGCCATTTGATCTAATCCTTCGGTTGTTTGCAAAAAGTTCTGACTTAAAACAAAGAAGCTGAATATACCTTATTTCACTATTTTAGTTAAAATTTTAGACAAAAGATAGCAATCAGATAAGTACAACTGCATATGGTATTATACATAGAACACAATACAACATATAATACTGTATATGTACTATTGCTTATCTGACTTTGTGTATATGTATACATATAGACAGATAGATGATTTGCTTTAACCAGATACATTTATATCCATGTTGTCTAATCAATGTCTTTTTGTAAGCTACAGTCTAATACCTGGTGGTAGGACATAAAAATAATAAAATAGCAATAGCATGTTTTTGTTTTGTTTTGTTTTTTAGATACAGGATTTCACTTTGTTGCCCAAGTTGAACTGCAGTGAAGTATAAAGTACAGCCTCACCACAGCCTCAAACTTCTGGTCTCCAGCCATCCTCTTGAGTAGCTAGCCCTACAGGTGGGCAATACCATGCCCAGCTAATTTAAAAAATGTTGTAGAGATGGGATCTGGCTACACTGCCCAGGCTGGTTTCAAATTTCCAGTCTCATGTAATCCTTCCACCTCGGCCTCCCAAAGTGTTGAGATTATAGGTGTGAGCCACTGTATCCAGCCCCAGTACATTTTTAATTTGAAAAAGAAAGGATTAGACTGGAAATATTAGAGTGCATTACATGTGCTAAGGCAAGTATTGCTTCTTGGAGATGTTGTTTCATACAGATACATGTCTGCGTGTGTACTATATACATAAATATGTGTTCACAGATATATTTAAGTAAATATAATAGAAAATATGTTTCTTACTGTTGGTACCAGTTTATAAATTTGGAAAAACTGGACTATATAATACAAAGATGCATAGTCTGATCGAAGACCCAAGATATCTGTTCTACTATTAATAAAATAAGAAAGGAAAGAGACTATAACTGACACTAAATCCTTCTCTCAGATTAAAGTTTAAAAACCTTTTAGATATAGATTCTTTTCTCAGAGATATTGAGGGAAGAATCTATTGTATGTATTTATGAAGTTATCACAAGTATTAAAGACTGGGTTCAGGACTGATCATTAAACGTTTGTTTCACTAGTGAAAGTATAATGTTAATTACAGAAAATTCACATTCTGATTGAGCATGCATGAGTTTGTTCAGCTTTACCTTCAAACACAGATCAGCCTTTGTCCTAGGCACCCATCTTTTAAGCCAATTCCGCCAGAAAGAATGAGTGATCGTCTTAAAAATCTAGACTATTTCTATCTCTAACGCTAAGGTAAAGGCCTCCAGTGAGACAAGCAGATGGAACCTAAAAACTAGGTCATATAAAGATAAAAATGGCAAGCAAGAGTGAACATCATTTTCCTAATGGTTGAATCCATCTTGTCCAAACCTTTCCAAATCAGAGAATCAGTTATAAGTCTTAATTTATCTTACCCGGGAAAAGAGTCAGAAGGGAGAAAGTGAAACTGGCCAAGGCTGGAGTTAGGATTAAACTTAACAGCTTCAAGGCGTCATACACTTTCAGTTGCTTTAGGGATAGAGTGTGGTGAAGCTGGGTTTGCTTCCGGGAAAGAGCACCCCCCTCAGCTGGTTTCTGTTTTAAAATCTGTTGCACTTCCAGAGAAACCCAGGTCTCTAACTCTTGTCCTCAATATATTTCAAATTCCAACCACAATTATTAAAATAATGGTTAATAAAATACTTTGTCCTATGACCTTTCTGATGATTCACACTTAAAAACAAATTTACTGGGAGGAACATCAACCATATATATTTTTTGTCCTTTAACCCTTAAACAGATTGACACTTTAAAACATTAACTAGGAGGAGTTCCTACTGAGATTTTTTTTTTTTTTTAATTTGGAAGTGTCCCTGTGCTATGATAGTTTCATTATTTGAGTGAATTGATTACTTCCCTATATTTAGTTTACTTTCACTGAGCTTTCTGTTACCTTCTACTGCTTCGCGGCTGAATAATTGAAAAGAGAATTTATCTTTCATAGGTGGGAAGCTAAATAATTCTATGATTGTTGGAACTCTAAAATATTTCTTGAGTCACTCTCAAAGTGCCCACAGATTATAATATATATATATGTAGAGAGAGAGAGGGAGAGAGTTGTCTTTTCTATTTTTTAAGTACTTTTCTTTGTACTTCTTACAGATACGTTTCGGACATATAAGTGTCAGTTGTTATTATCAAGGGCTATTATGAAGGGCTTTGAAGATCACTTAAAGACTGATATCTGCTGGAGGAGAAAAAGGATAGGAAATTATGGAGGAGTGAGTCACAAAGAGTTTGGGTCATCTTCCCTTTGAAATTAAAAAAAAAAAGGAGAGATTTCAAACATTCAGAAAAGTATACAAAAATATATAAATATAAACTGCTGAGATATAAAATGGATTATGCCATTTTATCATATTACCCTCAGGTCTTCCATTCTCTTCTGGATTTTTTCCCCTTTGTTTATTTGTAATAATACATAACTAAGCTCCTCCCGCCCATCATCTGACCCCCTATTCCTTCTTCCCAGGGATAACCTCTAACATAAGATTGATGTTCTTTCTCTCAGGCATGCATTTTTCTTTCTTTATTGGCATCATCAATAGAAATGAGGACAAATAATATTATTTTCTACCTGATACGACTATTGATTGTGTGAATCAAATAAATTAATATATATGAAATGCTTATAACAGAAATTTAGTTAGCTAGTAAGTTGTTTTTTAGCTACATCTCCATAAACTATATATTACTCTTTGAATGTATTTTAAATTTGATTAGGTTGATTACTGTGAAACTGATATTTGACCTTGTTTGATCTATACACAAAAAAGGAATTTTATGTAATTCAACCTATTATATATATGATGGTTCCATTTGTGTATGTATATTGCATTGCATATAACTTTTAAATACAAAATAATGTATGATTATTCATATATCATATCTGCATTATTAATATTCACTGCTTGACAGAATTCCATTTTGTCATCATAACAAAATTTATGTAGGTTTTCTCAACTTGAGTTTCCACTGCATTTCTTCCGTATTTTCACCATTATACAGTGTAGTTATGGACATCATTGCATGTGCTTTCTTTTTTATTTTTTATTTATTTATTTATTATTTTATTTATTATTTTTATTTTGAGACGGAGTTCTCGCTATGTCCGCCCAGGCTGGAGTGGCAGTGGCGCGACCTCGGCTTCACTGCAAAGCTCTACTGACTGCCTCCGGGTTCCTGCCATTCTCTACCTGCCTCAGCCTCCGAGTACCTGGGATGGAACTACAGGCCGCCGCGCGGCTAGTTTTTTGTATTTTTAATAGAGACCGAGGTTTCACGTTTAGCCAGGAGGTCTCGACCTTCGACCTCAGTGATCCGCGCCCTCGGCCTTCCAAAGTGCTGGGATTCCGGCCGTGAGCCGCGCGTCCGGCCTGTATGTGCTTTCTTATGCACGAGTTTAATTCATATAAAGTAAACCTAAAAGTCGGAATTCTGGAGTTTCGACAGTAACTGCATGTCTTTCATTTCACTGGGTAATGGAGTATTTACTGAATGTTCTGAACTGACATAACCTTCTCTCCTTAGAAATATTCATAGTGCGAAGCCTGCAAAAGTAAGGAGGACTTATTTTTTTTGCAAGTCAAAGCATTTTCAGTGGAGCCTTAAACGGCGTCTGAAGGAGAGGTCGTGTGGGGGGGGGGGGGGGGATGTTTTTCAGAAGAGAAACTGTAAACTGGGACTAAGGAAATATCAAATGAATCTGCAGATGAAAAAACATGGTACCAGAAAACCTGCGATCTCGGTCTAGGTATTTCAATAGCAAGTTCTTCAAGGGATAGAATTTATTGAATACTGGGGAAGTTTTTTGAAGGCAATAGCTATGCATTTGAGTGCTCTTCGTGAACTTTATATAGATAAAAATTTCTGTCTGAAATCATATTCCTTCTACCAAAGGTCTTTCTTTAATTTTTCTGGAGAGTAGGTATCCCTCAGCATTTGATCTGAGAAATATTTATTTCTCTTTTATTTAGAAAAATATTTTCCACTATACATAAATTTTAAGCTGACATTTTTATTTTGGTTCATTAAAAATGCTACCTTTGTCTTCCAGTTGCATGGTTTCTGAGAAGCCCACTGCAATGTTTTATCATCCTGATCATACTGTAATGTGTATTTTTTCATGTGATTCCCTCAAAGTGTCCCTGTCCTTACATAAGCAGTTTGAATATGATGCATTCTATGCGTGGTAGTTTTCCCTCTTAGTGTTTTTCTGAACCTTTTGGATTTAGTCTGTCATATATAGTGTGAAAAAAATAAGCTTATTTATCAAATGTATTACTATTCGTTCTTCAATATGTTGCAATTTGTGTAAGGAGTCAGATGTGTTCACACTCTTGATATGCTCTGTGCTGTTTTTGTTGTTGTTTAACTTGTGTTTTTTGCTTTTTCACTCTTTTGTACTCTTTGGTTTAAGGTAGATAATTTCTACTGACCTAATCTTCAGGTCTCGTAAAATTCTTTTGCTTGGCTTATCTAGACTACTGATGAACCTCTCCAGAAGTATTCTGTACTTTTTTTAAATTTTTTTTTTTTATTATACTTTAAGTTCTAGGGTCATATGCACAAACGTGCAGGTTTGTTACATATGTATACATGGCCATGTTGGTGTGCTGCACCCATCAACTCACTCAGCAACCCATCAGCTTGTCATTTACATCAGGTATAACTTCCCCAAATGCCATCCCTCCCTCCATTCCCCATCTCCATCACAGGCCGGTGTGTGATGTTCCCCTTCCCGTGTCCAAGTGATCTCATAGTTCAATTCCCACCATGAGCGAGAACATGCAGTGTTTGGTTTTCTGTTCTTGCGAGTAAGTTGCTGAGAATGATGGTTTCCAGCTGCATCCATGTCCCTACAAGGGACACGAACTCATCCGTTTTTTTATAGCTGCATAGTATTCCTATGGTGGTATATGTGCCACATTTTTAATCCAGTCACTGTCACTGATGACATTGGGGTTGATTCCAAGTCTTTGCTATTGTGAATAGTGCTTGCAATAAAACATATGTGTGCATGTGCTTTATAGAAGCCATGACTTTGTAATCCTTTGGTATATCCCCAGTAATGGGGATGGCTGGCGTCATATGGTATTTCTAGTTCTAGAAGTCCTTGAGAATCGCCAACACTGTTTTCCACAATAGGTTGAACTAGTTTGCAACCCCACCAACAGTGGAAAAGTGTTCCTATTTCCCTCCACATCCTCTCCAGCACCTGTTGTTTCCTGACTTTTGAAATGATTGCCCATTCTAACTGGTGGTGAGATGGGTATCTCATTGTGGTTTTGATTTGCATTTCTCGATGGCTAGTGATGATACATTTTTTTCATGTGTCCTGTTGGCTGTATGTAATGTCTCTTTTGAGAAGTGTCCTGTTATATCCTTTGCCCACTTTTTGATGGGGTTTGGTTTTTTTAATTTTTATTTCCTGGTGGTTTTACGTGTGTTTTTTAAAAGTAATTTTTAATCTTTCTGCTGAAATCATTCATCTAATCTAGTATGTTTCCCTTACTTCTTTATTGTAACTTTAACATTTTAATTATAATAATTTTAAATGAGAAACTTCAACATCTGTCATATATGGGTCTGGATTTAATTTTTTTATATTTCTTGATAGTATGATTTTTTCTTGCTTTTTTTAATAGTTGTTTTGATGAAACTCAAAAAATTTCAAGATAACACAGAGAAGCAATTCAGAATTATATCAGATAAATCCAACAAGGAGATAAAAATAATTTAAAAGAATCAATCAGAAATTCTGTAGTTGAAAAATGCAATTGACATACTGAAGAATACATAGACGTTTCTTTTTTATTATACTTTAAATTCTGAGGTACACGCATACAATGTGCAGGTTTGTTACATAGGTGTACATGTGCCATGTTGGTTTGCTGCACCCATCAACTCATCATTTACATTAGGCATTTCTCCTAGTGCTATCCCTCCCCCAGCCCCCTACCCTGACAGGCCCCAGTGTGTGACGTTCCCCTCCCTGTGTCTTAATAGCAGAATTGATGAAGTAGACAAAACAGATTTCAAGACCAAAACTATAAAAAGGGGGACAAAGACTGCTGTTATATAATGACAAAGGGGTCAATTCAGCAGGAGAATATAACAATTGTACATATGTATGAACCCCAAACTGAAGCAACCAGATATATAAAGCAAATATTAAAACCAAAGAAAAGTTAGACTCCAACAAAATAATAGCTGGAGACTTCAATATCTCACTCTTGGCATTAGACATATCATCTAAACTGAAAATCAAGAAAGAAACATTGGACGTAATCTGCACTATAGATATAATGGACCTAACAAGTCTCTACGGAACACTTCATCCAATAGCTAGCTGCAGAATACACATTCTTCTCCTCAGCACATGAATCATTCTCAAGGATAAACCATATGTTAGATCACAAAACAAGTCTTAAAACATTCAAACAATATGAAATAATATCAAGTATCTTCTCTGACCACAATGGAATAAAACTAGAAATCAACAGCAAGAGGAATTTTGGAAACTATACAAACATGAAAATTAAACAACGTGCTCCAGAATGACCAGTGGCTAATGAAGAAAATAAAAAGAAAAATTTTTAATTATTTGAAACAAATGATAATTGAAACACAATATACCTAAACCTATGGGATACAGTGAAGGTGATACACAGAGGAAAGTTTATAGCTACAAGTGCCCACATAAAAGCAAAACAAACAAACAAAGAAGTTTCAAACAAATAACCTGATGATGCGTCTTAAAGAACCGGAAAAGTAAGAACAAATTAAACCCAAAATGAGTAGAAGAAAAGAAATAATAAAGATCAGAGCAGAAATAAATGGAATTGAAGCAAATAAACAATACAAAAGATCAATAACAGGAAAAGTTGCTCTATTTTTTGGAAAGAGATGAACAAAATTGACAAACCATTAGCCAGACTAATTAAGAAAAAAAGAGAAAAGGCACAGATAAATAAAGTCAGCAATGAAAAAGGAGACATTACTACTGATACTGCAGAAGTACAAAGGATCATTATTGGCTACTATAAATAACTATATGCCAATAAATTGGAAAATCTAGAAGAAATGGATAAATTCCAAGACATATACAATCTATCAAGATTGAACCATGAAGAAATCCAAAACCAGAACACACCAATAACGAGTAGTGATGACAAAGCTGTAATAAAAAGTTGCCCAGCAAAGAAAAGTCTGGAATCCAAGGGCTTCCCTTCTAAATTCTACCAAACATTTGAAGAACTAATACCAATTCTCCTCAAACTGTCCCCAAAAATAGAGGAGGAAGGATACTTCCAAACTCACTCTACAAGGCCAGTATTGCCCTGATAACAAAACCAGACAAAGACACACCAAATGAAAGAAAACTTCAGGTTGATATCCCTGATGAATACCGATGCACAAATCCTCAATGAAAGACTAGAAAACTGAATTCAACAACACGTTAAGAAACATTGAAAAGTGGGTACACAATGTATATAGGTATACAATGTATAACAATCACATCAGGGTAAATGGAATATCGATCACCTCAGGCATTTATCAGTTATGTTACAAACAATCCAATTACATTTATTTATTTATTTATTTATTTTGAGATGGATATTTTCAATATTTGGATTTGAAATTTGGATATTTGGATATTTGGATATTTGGATATCAATATTTGGATATTTTCAATATTTCAAAACATTGAAAACATTGACCAAGTGGGATTTGTTTCAAGGTTGTAAGGATGGTTCAACATTTGCAGATCAATCAAGGTGGTACATTGTATCAACAGAATGGAGGGCAAAAACCATATGGTCATTTTAATTTATGCTGAAAGAGTATTTAATAAAATTCAGCATCCCTTCATGAATAAAAACTTCCAAAAACTTGGGTATAGAAGCAACCTAAAACCTCAAACTATTAAACTACTAAAAGAAAAAATTGGAGAAACTCTTCAGGACATTGCAGTGTGCAAAGAATTCTTGAGTAATACTTCACAAGTACAGATACTCAAAGCAAAAATAGACAAGCAGTATCACATCAAGTTAAAAACTTCTTCATAGCAAAGAAAACAATCAACAAGGTGAAGAGACAACCCAAAGAACGGGAGAGCATATTTGCAAACTACCCATCTGAAAAAAGATTAATAACCAGAATGTACAAGGGGCTCAAACAATTCTGTAGTGAAATTAAAAAATCTAATACTCCAATTAAAATTGCGCAGAAGATCAGAATAGACATTTCTCAAAAGAAGACCTATTAATAAAAATGGCAAATAGATATATGAAAAGGTGCTCAACATCACCTATCAGAGAAATGCCAATCAAAACTACAATGAGATGGCATCTCACTCCAGTTAAAGTGGCTTTTATCTAAAAGGCAGGCAATAACAAATGCTGGCAAAAATGTGTGAAAAATGGAAAGCTTCTACACTCTTGGTGGTAATGTAAATTAGTACAACCATTGTGGAGACCACTTTGGTGGTTCCTCCAAAAACTAAAATTAGCATTACCATATGATCCAGCAATTCCACTGCCGGGTACATATCAAAAAGAAAGGAAATCAGGATATTGAAGATATATCTCCACTCTCGTGTTTGTTGCAGTACTGTTCACAACAGCCAAGATTTGGAAGCAACTTATGTGTCCATCAACAGATGAAAGAATAAAGAAAATATGGTACATAAACTCAATGATGTTCTATTCGGCCATAAAAAATAATGTGATCCTGTCATTTGGAGCAACATAGATTGAACCGGAGATCATTAAGTGAAATAAACTGGGCAGAGAAAGATAAACATGGCATATTCTCACTTCTTTGTCAGATCTAAAAATTAAAACACTTGAACACATGGAGATAGAGAGTAAAAGAATGGTTACCAGGGGCAAGGGTAGTAGTGGGATGAGGGGCAATTGGGAATGCTTAATACATTCAAAAAATTGTTACAATGAATAAGAACTAGTATTTGACAGCACAACAGGGTAACTATAGTGAATGGTAATTTAACTATACATTTAAAAATAACTAAAAAAGGCCAGGTGCGATGGCTCGTGCCCGTAATGCCAGCACTTTGGGAAGCTGAGCTGGGCGGATCATGAGGTCAGGAGTTTGAGACTAGCCTGGCCAACATGGTGAAACCCCATCTCTACTAAAAATACAAAAATTACCCAGGTGTGGTAGCATGCCCCTGTAATCCCAGCTACTCAGGAGGCTGAGGCAGGAGAATTGCTGGAACCTAGGAGGCAGAGGTTGCAGTGAGCTGAGATCATGCCACTGCCCTCCAGCCTGGGCGACAGAGTGAGACTCCATCTCAAAATAAATAAATAAATAAATAAATGTAATTGGATTGTTTGTAACATAACTGATAAATGCCTGAGGTGATCGATATTCCATTTACCCTGATGTGATTGTTATACATTGTATACCTATATACATTGTGTACCTATTTAAGTACCCCATAAATATATATCTACTCTGAACCCACGAAAATTAAAAGTGAAGAATAAAATTATATATATACATATGATATATATATATGTACACAAGTTGTCCTTTATTATTTAGATAAATGTCTTCTTGTAAGTTTAAAAATAAAACAGAATATTGAAAATTGAGTATTGAATTTCCCCTGGGTCATCCTTATTGATTACCAGATTTTTTTAGAAATTCCTTTTTTGTATGTGTGGGTACACGGTAGATGCATTCCATCAGATGTTTTGATACAGGCATGCAATATAAAATAAGCACGTCATGGAGAATGAGGTATCCATCTCCTCAAGCATTTATCCTTTGAGACACACATATTCCAATTACACTCAATATTATAAAATGTATAATTAAGTTACTATTCACAATAGTCACCCTGTTGTGCTATCAAATAGTAGATCTTACTTACTCTTTTAACTATTTTTTGCACCCATTAACCATCATTGGTCAATTATATGTTCTGCTTATGCTATGCATTGGCATCTTTAAGCAGAAACTCTCTCCTATGATATTTTGACTGGGATGGAAGCATTCAGTTGTTTTTAGTTGTAAGGGCTTCAGTTTATTCTAGATCCTATTGTATTTTTCTTCTAAGGTTCTGTCAGCATATTCACTCACTGAGAAGAATATCTAACAAAGGGGCTATTTTTCATTTGAGTTTTGCTTGCTTATTAAATCCCCTAATTCTGGTTAAGGCTATTTACACAAAGTGAAAAAGTGAGAAGTAAACATGTTCCCATTTGCTTCAGGATTTACTCCTGAGTATTATGTCCAGTTGTTAAAGGTTCCAAAGGACAGATTATTTTCTTTCCTGCGGGATTTTATTACATGTATTAGTCTGTTCTCACACTGCTAATAAAGACATACCCAAGATGGGTAATTGATAAAGAAAATTAGGTTTAAAAGACTCACAGTTCCACATGGCTGGCAAGGCCTTACAATCATGGAGGGAAGTGAAGGAGGAGCAAAGGCATGCCTTACATGGCAACAGGAAAGAGCATGTGCAGAAGAACTGCCCTTTATAAAACCATCAGATCTCATGAGACTTATTCACTATCACAGGAACAGCATGGGGAAAAAGCCTGCCCCCACGATTCAATTACCTCCCACTTGGTCCCTCCCATGACATGTAGGGTTTAAGGGAGCTACAATTCAAGATGAAGTTTGGGTGGGGACACAGCCAGACCATATCATTAGAGTTAATGTAACTTTTTTCATTAGAAAGATTATGAAAATATTTATGAAAAAACCTTGTTTAACATCTAAAGCTTTTCTAAACCCTTCTGGTTTTCTGTACCATTTGAGATGCCATCACTGACCCTCAGTGTTTTTCTGCCTCTGCCTTTTCCATCCCAATTTATGCATGCAGAATTATTTGTGTTACGAACTAGTTGATTTAGCTCAGGGAGCCCTGTCATGAATGAATAAGTTCAAAATATTTATCTTAATCCCTAAAGCATTTTTAAATGCAGATTATCTAATAGAAGGCAGAAAATGAGGAATATGGTAACTAAAAATTGATGGAACGTATAGAAAACAAATGGCAAGATCGTAGGCTTAAGCATATCAATATTTTCAGTAAATGTAAACAGGTTAAGCACCCTAATTAAAAATCAGATACTGTCAGTCTTGACAAAAATGCAAGACCCAGTTACGATGTTTATAGAAGAAAGACATTTTAAACAGAGACAGAAATTTGAAAGTTAATGATGGGAAAAGACATTTCATATAGATACTAAGCATATGGAAGCTATATACAAAGTAGACTTCATGACAAGGCATATTATCAGAGATAAAGAGTAGTATTTCACAATGAGAAAAAGTCAATTCATAAAGAAGACACAATTTCTAGAATTTGTATTTGTTCTGTCCTTCAGTTCAGTCCATTTATATTTATGTTCTCTTATTCTTTCCTTAATCCTTTAATCAATATATACACACAGAAGTATGGTTTCTTTGTGAATTCTATTCCTCATGCACTTGTTCTGTCTCAATTTCCTTTTATTTTTGTTTTGTTTGTTTCATGCCTGCAGATTTTCTCTCTTATGACAAATACAATTTATTTCTCATGGAAATTTTTGTCATGTTGCCTTAGCCAGATTTATGTTTGTGTAGGCTAAATTAAGGCATTTATTTAAATTTCAACATCTCTTTCTCTCAGGAACCCAAAACTTCATTTACTTTTTTCACTGTGGTCACTGAAAGCCAAGCCTTTAGCATGCAGTTTGATGACCAGTTATTCCCAGTTCCCTTTATAGTAACTTTCACACCAAGCTACCAAGAAAAAAATAAAGAGGAAACAAAGCACCTTGCAATATAAAAAGGTCCTAGAACTAAGACTTGAGACATTTCAAATTGATGGTGATGAAGATGGGAATGAAAAGCAAAGAAGAGAGGAAAAAATGAAGAAGTGTCATCTCCTTCAATCTAAGACTAAGCCTTTCTTTCTTATTTTTTCTCTTTTTTTCTCCCCTGGATATCATGGCTTTCTATCTTTTCAGGAAACTCACAGTATTGATTATCCTTTCTTGTGTTGGCTACCTCTTTCTATATTATTGGTGTTCTCCCTCAATACAAAAATAAGCTTAAATTTCTTCTAATAGTTCATTACTTAGCATTCCTGGAACTGGGAAAGTAACAATTGAACACAGATCTAAAGGATACGTTTGAATAAACTGGACAAAGGGCAAAGGTTGCAGGAGAAATATGCAAACCTCTTGTGTAAAGGCCTTGTGGTGAGAAGAGTGAATATCTCACTTGTTTCAAAGCACTGAACGAAGAGCAGCAGGCTGGAATGGTGAGATCCAAGGGAAATGCTGCAGTCTATGAGATTGAAGAAACAGACACCTGATGTGTCACTGGGGCCTTGTCCATCATGTTATGGATTTTGTTCTTCATCCTAATGGCAAAAGAAAATGGTTGAAACATTGTTAACACTTTATTTTTAATTAAAAACTACAAATTGTATATATTTATGGGGTATACTGTGGTATCTTGAAATATGTTTTCAATGTGTAATGAAGACATTCAAAGGAGATTAGCACAATTATACTAGAATTTCCAAATCATGTTTAAAATGAGGGATTCTAGAAGAGACACTCTTTTTGCATATTCTCTACATTGTTTCTCAACTGTTATGTACCAATTTCCTATACGCTACCACAAACTTTTACTACAAATTTGGTTGCTTAATGCAACCCATATTTATGACCTTACTGTTTTGGAGGTCAGAAGTCCAAAAAGGGCCTCACCGGACTGAAATTAAGGTGTTAGCAGGGCTGTGCTCCTTATTAAGGCTCTTGGTAAGGATCTGTTTCCTTGCCTTTTCTTGATTTTTACATTGCTGGCATTTCTTAGCTCATGGGCCTTTCCTCCATCCTTAATGCCAGGAGCATACATCTTCAAATTTCTTTCTGATTCCTACCATCTGCTTCCATCATCGCATCTCCCTCTGAGTCTTACCGCTTTACCTGCCTCTTATTAGAACCCTTGTGATTATTTTGGAGCCATATGGGTAATCCTACTTCAAGATTCTTAATACATCTGAAAAATCTCTTTTGCCATATAAGGTAACAACATGTTTGTAGTTTCTGGGGATTGAGATGTAGGCGTCTTCAAGAAGAAGAAACATTTTTCTGTCAACAACATCTTTTCTCAAACGTTTTATCACAGTTTGTGACTATAGGATTTTGTGGTTATTGCAAAATTATCTTCTCCTCTAAACTCTAAACCATAGAGGCCAGGTCTCCAGCTTATAGTATGTATCATTGTGTCCCCAGCACTCACTACCATAGTGTTTGGCTCTTAATCAGTGCTCAGTAACTATAGATTGAATGAATACACCAGTGTCTTACAAGTAAGATTAGTTTATTCTGGGAACAATGGATATGTTTTTGCCAATGTTTTTATACATCTCAACAGTGATGTTTAATCACGTTGGGATAGCTATAGTTGACCTCACTTATTTTAGCCCTGTGTTTACCTATAGTCCAAATTCAACTGATTAATTACATATAGAAGTATTGATTACCCATTTTGAGACTTTGTGCTTCCAACTCTATGCCGTGAGTGATAGAACTAATTGCCTAATTATAACTATTCTTATAATATTCTGTTTTATAAAATGTCAACGACTGAAATCATTACTCTGACTGTAATGTAGCTAAACCAAGTGTTACTTATAGTCATTTTATTACATAATTCAATTGTAAGTGTTTTAGAAATTGTTAGCTTTCTAATTTCTAATACACACTAATTTTTCTGACACTATCTGTTTTAGAGTTGCAATATTAAATCAAATATTTGTTGATTTGGTTTAAAATATCATGCGAGCTTGAAGGTTTCTGAAATATAACCTGTATTTTTAACCTTTGCAAAATAAAAAAAAAATCTCTACTGTATTCTCCATCACCTAAGTACGCAAGTCATCACTGATCTCTCCTTTTTTATCGCCTCCCTATCTGATCAATCACCCAGTTCTCTCAAATATTTCTTAGGCCATTTTCTTCTCTATATCCCTCCTTTGGTTCATATTCTGATTATCTCTTACAAGAATACTGTAACACTCTATGAACTGGCTTCCTAAATTCTTGAGCTGCCTCATTACATAACCTTTCTGCATGTAATGTAGGTTACTTTTCCCTCTTTATGAAGGTGTTCTTCAGCATGAGGAGATTTATTACTTTTAATTAAATAACACTAAAAAAATAGAAAGTCATTCAGGTCAAATAGAGGTAAATTCCAGTCAAATAGAAGTGGATCACAGATTTTTAGTTAAGGAAATTAGGTTTTCATTTTTGACATTTGGGCCAAACATTAAGAAAATATCTTTATATATATTGCTTTAGTCGTACATGGCAGATATATAACAAGAGAAACAGGCCAAAAACAATCAGAAGTCTCAAGTCTGAATCTATACCTCTCTATCAACTGTATGTGTGATGCTGGGTATATCATCTGTCTGCCGATTCTCAGTTCTCGTGTCTGTAAAATCATTGATAAAAATGAAATTGGTGTAAGATTAAATGTATCTCTGCAGATGCTTAGGCTCTTGAAAGAGTACCCCCATCCTTGGTTTGGCTTAATAACCAAGATTTCATGGACATGTAAGAGAACAGCTGTGCCATACATGTGAACTAAGTATTTGAAACAGGATCCTCAGGCTACCACAATTTCTTGTCTCTAGTTTTCCCTTCTGTCTTTTCATTGCTTTTTCTGAGTGTTACTTATGAAATGGTGACCTCATTTTATGTAGCTTTTTTTTTTTTTTTTTTTTTTTTGACCCAGGCTGGAGTGCAGTGGCACAATCTCTGCTCACTGCAACCTCTGTCCCCTGGGCTCAAGCGAGCCTCCCACCTCAGACTCCCGAGTACTGAAAGCACAAGTGCGCACCACCACGTCTGACTAATTTTGCTAATGCTTTTATTTTTTATTTTTTATAGAGATGTGGTTTCACTGTGTTGCCCAGGTGGTCTCCAAGTCTTTAGCTCAAGCAATCAGCCTGCTTCAGCCTCCCTAAGTGTTAGGATTACGGGCTTACATAGCCTTTTAATAAAACCCTTCAATGAACTTGAGAAATGATCCAAACCCCCTTTTTTTGTGGTATCTAGGTCCTCCAGGATGTGGCTCCTATTTACCTTTCAAATTTTATCTTGTACTGTTCTCTCCCCTCTATGTGATATTCTGAGAAAATGCAAGCATTTAAAGCACCTCAGTATTTTCTTTTTCCCCTTTCACACCTCATCACATAAAATTTCTGCAGCTTAGGATTCTATTTTTCTCTTGTTTCATAATGGGTGTGTGTTTCTCCTTGAAGGCTTCAACTCAGTTTTGCTCCTTTTCTGCAAAATCTTTTCAGACTGACAGTTTGTAGACATGCCCAAGCAGTGTTGATTATGATTTACTTTTTGCCAACATTGTATCTCATAACACAGGGCATAGTGTAATTCATTTTTGTGTTGGTTTTCATTCATAATTAGATCCCAAAGCACTGGGTTATGGAAGCCATGTATATACATTGTGTCCTTGTATCTAGCACAACATTTGACATACAGTGTTCAGTAAATATCTCTTGAAAATACAATGAATTCTGTGTTTAGGTCTAGGCTGAGCATGATCCAGTTTTGAGGGATAGTTTCAGGCAGGGCATTAAAGTATTAGAAGACTATAAGTGATATCACCTTTTGAGGAACAGGATATTTTCCAATGGGTTTTAAAATAAATAATATATAGAAATAATTAACTCAGTCAATGGTCTTTTTATTTAGATAAGCTAAAAGATTTTAAAAGGCTTATATTTTGCAATTTGACTAAGGTCAGCATGTAGAAATGTTTTGTTGAGATGGAGGCATTTTGTTTGTTTGTTTGCCAGAGGAGGAGGAAAGTTCTGATAAATAGACTGTACCATGAATGAATATAAAAAAGACATATTTTCTAAAACGTAGATGCTTTAGATGTCAATCTTTTAATTTAGGGAAGTACAGGTCCAGCATGGCTCTATGTTTGATACTTAGAAGGGTTTCTTCTCACTCTGGGACCCTTTTCTACAGAGTCAAATGAAGCACAGAATTCTTGAAGCGTGTTAGTTTTCCCATGGGAGGATTCAGTATCTTTTCATTTAGTTGGAGGTAGATTCATTAGGACATTTGCCTTATATATGTAGAGTAATGTATTTCCTTGGAATCCGAATCAGTGTTGGGACCAGAGTGGGAACAGGTAACAGCATGCATGTTTCTGTTTTTACTTATTCTGGTGCATGCCTCTCATATGAAAAGTCTTGTTTATTCAAAAGCTAAGAAGCATAATTGTCAAGTTGTAACATATTTTCATAAAGACATCCAAAATACTGAAAGAATTAGAGAAACTTAGCAGATTTTCAGTTAATGAAATTAGATTTTGGTTTTGGCATTTGAGCTAAACATTAAGAAAAAAAAAAAAATATATATATATATATATATATACAAACACACACACACACATATATATATATACACACACACATATACA
>NW_016824886.1:141750-144289 GCF_001698545.2 Rhinopithecus bieti | reverse complement strand
TATATATATATATAGCTGTAATCATAGATGACAAATATATTACAAGTGATATAGGCCTAAACTTACAACCAGGAGTCTCAAGTTTGAATCTATACTCCTCTATCAACTGTATGTATGATGCTGGATATATTGTTTACTGATTCTCAGTTCTCATGTCTGTAAAATCATTGACAAAATTAAAATTGGTATAAGATTAAATGTACGTACAGAACTTATAAAAAGCTGATGTCTTACAGAAGTGTATTATAATTGCATCTTTAGTAGAATATTCATAAAAAATTAAAAATCTGAAACTATTATAGATCAGGGCCGATGTGCAGCATACATTATTGTTTGATAGAGCCTACTCTAACTGTTCATTATGCAGGCCATAGAGATTATTAAATACTGTTAATATCAATCTTCTTATAGAAGGTTTTGCTTCCTGTTTTACAAGTGTTCAATGAGAAGTAGTTGAATGTTGCTCACTTTCAGTATGAAGATTTTGATGTTCTTACAAGTTAGATTATTATAAAGTAAATGAGCTGAATTCAGAGATTCTAAAAAAAATAACATTGCTGCTGGTAGTCAGAACTTCCCTGGTTTTGTAGTAAACCGATAGAAGTAAATAAGGTAATATTTGTGGGGCCTCTTGTAATCTACAAAGAGCTATACAAACAATTGAGTGTGTGTATGTGTATAAATATGTACATATATGTATATGGAATGTGAATGTCTGTAGAAAAATAATGTTTACAGGAAATTTTACAAATTAGCTATAATGTATTTATTTTAGATGGATCTCTAAGTTGCAGTGGCTTTGAGTTTCAGCCAGTTATATTCAAAGAAGCATCACTAAATAGTTGTTCCAGTTGGTTAAGCTTGTCAATGCAAAACATACCATGAGCTAAGATTTACTAAGGTTTCCCTACGATACTTATTTGTTATGAGACTGAAATACTAGATAAGTAACATACTGAGGAAGAAGGCCCTCCAGGACTTCAGGAAAGAAAGATTTCAAGCCTGTAGTTTTGAAATGCCGGTACAGACAGCTTAAACATGTGGCGAATGTAACTTAACTTCACAAAGATTTGTTCAATTGCCCAAGTGTTGTATTTCAGCATTTTAAAATCTATTTTAAAAATATAGAATTTAAAAACTATGTAGGGTTGCACACATGCTTGAATAAGCCAGGTTGTGTGTATGTGTGTGTGTGTGTGTGATTGTGTGTGGGTGGGGTGTGTATGAGAGAGAGAGAGAAGGACTAGTATATTTTCTTGGACATGAATAACTACAGTCACATTTTTTATTATCTTATGGATTTAGTTAAAATTTTATTCTGTCCTATAAAACTAAGAAATAATTTTCACTTTGAACCCTCAGCCTAGAAAGGTTCAAGACACTATGGAGTGGTTAATGGAGTGGCAACTTAAGAAACTTTATTTTCACTGAAATCACTTCTAAGGAAAGAAATTAGAGATTCTCTTAAATAGGGTTTGATGGCAGAATACGGTTACCATATGCTGGACATTGGAATACATGGTATAAATATGTTATTTTTATAGTTATCACTGGAACCCTGTGAAGTAGTATAATTAGCTCCATTTTACACATGAGAGAAGACTTAAAATATAAATAAGTTATCTAAAGTCTCATAGATAGGAAGTGGCAGTTCCACTTCTTGTTATCCATTTTTCCCATTATTTTCATCTTTAGCTTATATAATGTGGGCCCTTATCGTAAATAAAACCTTCCAAATACTTTCAACACTTTTGATTCTTCCTTTCCTCCCACTCCAACAGAATACACCCATGTACTTGATTTGTTTAATCATGCAATTGAAAGCTGTACTTCCGAACAAAACAAGAAATATTTAAATCACTATGAACAATATGTTTTTTAATCTGTGATAGTATCAATTCTGAGGAATGTCATCGGTTTATGTACTGTTAAGAAATAAACGAACACATGCCTAAGTAAATACCAATACATTGTTTAATTTTCTATTGTTGTGTAACACATCACAAATTTAGGGACTTAAAACAACACAAAATGATTATCTCACAGTGTATTTAGGACAGGAGCCTAGATCCAGGTTAGCTAAGCCCTCTGCTCAGTGTCTCACTGGGCTGAAATCAAGGTGTTTAGTTGCTGCCTCTGGTATTTGCCACTGCTGCTTTCAAATTGGATATTGTTTCTACTGCCATTTCCATCAAAACAAAGATATTTCAGGGCCTCTTTTGTTATTTTGTCATTAATTTCTGATTTAATACCCAAAGCAGACACAGCTGCTTGTTGAATCTAATTTGTATGTCTGTGCTTTTGCTGCAAGGGAGGCTGGAAAAGCTATCATAGGGACGGAACTCTTTGTGACATACCGTAGAATCCTTTTAGCTTGTTTAAGCAAAAAAAAGAAAAGAAAAGAAAAGAAAAAAAGAAAAGAAGGAAGGAAGGAAGGAGAAAAGAAAAGAAAGAAAAAGAAAGAAGAAAGAAAGAAAAGAAAGAAGGAAAGAAAGAAAGAAAGAGAAAGAAAGAAAGAAAGAAAGAAAGAAAGAAAGAA